>NC_051394.1:53778534-53804257 GCF_015228065.2 Penaeus monodon
AGGAAAGAGGAGAAGGGAGGAAGGGACGGGAAAGAAAGAAGGAGAGGAGGAAAGAGAAGAGGAAAAAGAGAAAAGGAGAGAAGGGGAAAGGAGAAAGGGATAAAAAGGAGGAAAAGGGGAAGAGTAGAAAGAAATAGAGGAAAGGGATTAGAATAGACAGAAGAGGGAAGTGATGAAAGGGAAAAGAAAGAGGGGAAGAGGGAGAGAAAGGACGAGGAGGGAAGAGACGAGAAGGGAGAGAGATAAAGAATTGAAGGAGGGAGAAAGGGGAATAAGAAAGAGGGGAAGGAAAGAGAGGAGAAAGGCAGGCCGAGGGCTAAGCTCGCAACACGGCACTTCAAGGCACTTAAAATGCAAGGGGAGGGAAGAGGGGAAGAGGGGGGGAGAGGAGAGAGAGAGGGGGGGGTGAATGGACGCCAGAAAGGCCTTGTGCGATTAAGATTACAAGCAGAACTGAAGAGGGGGGGAGGGAGGGGGGGAGGGAAGGGTGATAAAGGCGTGGTAGGGAAGGAGTGAAGGAGGGATGATGGAGGGAGGGGGATATGATGGAAGAGAGGAGAGAAGAGGGGATAGAGAGGGAGGAGAGGGAGAGAAGAGGAGATATAGAAAGAGGAGAGGGAGAGAAAGGGGCAGAGAAAGAGGGGAGAGAAGGATCCTCCACTCTGCATTTTTCCCCCAAGGTTCAAGAACTCCTCAAAGAGCAGAGAGAGTCGAGGTTTTGTATGAAATTCCGCGTCTGTTTTCCCCTTTCTCCTTCCCCTCGTGCAGATGTTGCAGGTGTTGCAGAGGTGGGTCATGTTTTGCAAAATAATAATAATGATAAATAAAAAAATATGTGTTCTTTGACTCTCTCTCTCTTCCTTCTTTTGCATCTCTTTCCTCTTTTCCTCCTTCTCCCTATATTCTTTTCCTTCTCGCCCCCTCTCTTTCTCTCTCTCTCTCTTTCTCCCTCCTCCCTCCCTTTCCCTCTCCCTCCCTCCCTCTCCCTTTTCTGACCTCCCTCCTTCCTTCCCTCCCTCAATCCATCTCCCTTCTCTTTCCTCCTTCCCTCTCTCACTCCTCCCTCTCTCTCTCCTCCCTCCTTCCTTCCTCTCTCTCTCCTCCCTCCTTCCTTCTCTCTCTCTCCTCCCTCCTTCCTTCTCTCTCTCTCCTCCCTTCCTCTCCCTTGCGAGTCATTAGCGCAGACTCGTTCATTAAGACGATAGCGCTCTCGAGGACCAAAGGGGGGGGGATGGGGGAGGGGGGGGGGGGGGGGAAGTGGTCGCACTGGTTCTCTATAGCGCTCGGCGCTTTGTAATGCATGTAGAGCGCCTTATTCCTCCTCCTCTCTCTCTCTCTTTCGCTCCTTTCTCTCTCTCTCTCTTTCTCTCTTTCTCTCCTTTCTCTCTCTCTCTTTTTCTCTCTCTCTCTCATCTTTTTCTTCTGCTCCTTTCTCTCACTCTCCTCCTCTCTTTTCCTCCTTTCCTCATTCTCCCCCCTCTTTTCTCCCTTCCCCCCCCCCTCTTTTCCTTCCCCCCTTTTTCCCTCCGACTGCTCGTCTCTCTCGCTGACCAAGGTCTAAATGTCTGTCGCTTCTTCACCTTTCTCTTTCTCTGTCTTCTCCAGCGCCCTGTGCGTCCAGATTCGCCCTTTCGACCACCCTCCGCCCCAGCGCAGTTGCACCGTAGTCTTTTCTCTCCATCTCTCTTTCCTCCTTTCTCTACTCCTCTGCACTCTCCCCTCCCTCTCTCTCTTTCCTTCCCCCTTCCCCGTCTTCTCTCTCTTTCTCGATCTTTTCTTTTGTCCCTTTCCTCCTCCTCTCTGCTCCTCCCGCCGGCTCTTCTTCCCTCAGACGCCTCGAAAGCTCAGGCCCACCTTTCTCTCTCTTCTCCCGCTTTCTCCCCCCTTCTTCTCCTCCCTCCCCTTTCCTCTCCCTCCTCTCTCCTCCCTCGCTCTCTCTTTTCTCCTCCTTTCCTGTCTTCTTCCCATCCGGCTTCCTCCTTTCGTGGTCTCCTCAGTTCGTTGTCTCCCAGCTCTGATAATCCCGTCCCCCTCTCCTGTATACGGACGTTGTGTGCTTACCCCTCTCTCTCTCATTTCCCCTCTCACCTCCTCCGTTCTCTCCTCTTTCGCTATCCGGCCCTTACTATATCTCCTCCGTTCCTCTCTCTCTTTTTCCTCTTTCACTCTTGCTTCTCTCTCGCTTCTCCTCTCTCAGCCACCCTCATCTCCTCCCTCTCAATCTTTTCTCGTCTTTCTCCCTCTCTACTTGTCTCTATCTATTTATATCCTCTCATCTCATCCTTCCTCGTTCTTCCTCTTTTCTCTTTCTCGTATTCCCCTCTTACAACTCTTTTTTGCTCTTCGCCGGTGTGGCTCGCTCAACATTGCTCCGTCTCTCCCCACATACTCCACTCCACTCTCTGCTACTTCGCTCGTCTCGGTTGCTCTCGCTTTTCTTGCTCGCTGCTCGTGTCGTCGCTCGTCACAACGTCTTGCAAGGGGGACGTCTCGCTGTTCCGTCATCTGCTACTCGTCTGCCTTCTCTTCCCTCTCCTCTCCTCATCTCTCCATCTTCTCTCTCTCACCCCTCTCTCCCCGGCTTCTCTCCTCTCGGTCCTCTCTCCTCTCCTCTCTCTCGTCTCCCGCGTCTGCCTCTCCTTCGCTGGCAGACCTCTAACTGAGGATTCGTCACCTTCTCTCCCTACTCGCTTCCTCCATCTCGTCCGCTTCGCTCCCTCTCGATCCCTCACCGCTGAATGCGCAGGCACAACTGAGCTCGTCTCTTCGGTGGCAGATTTACCGCTCTCTCATCTCTCTCCTCTCCGGTCTCATGGCTCCCTCTGTGTCTCTGCCTTGGCTTCGCGGCATCCGACACTCGAATCTGGCGGCTCCGCGCGGTTTTCCATTGGCTCTCCTTCGCGGCACGTCGCTGAAGGTGAAGGTACTCTCTCTCTTCGTTCCTCGTCTTCTGCTCTCTCCCGGCTTCAATCGTTGGCAGCATCTCCTCCTGTCTCCTCTTCTCCCGCGCATTCAGAAATCTCGATCTCGCTACTCTCTGTCTCTCGTCTCTCTCTCTCTCTCTCCGTCGAGCCCTCCGGTCCTTCGATCTCTCTCGTGTGTTTCTCTCTCTCTCTCTGTCTGCATCTCTGTAGTTTCTTTTTAAAGCAAACCGCTCCCAGACCCCCCTCCTCCCCTCCTCCCATCCGCCCTCCAACGAGGCCCCGCACATGGTGCTCCCCCCTTCCATCCCCCCTTTCATTCTCCCCCGTGGTTCTGTGGCATTCTGAACCTAGCTGAAACTCTCGCACGCGTACCTTCCTGTTCTAATCGGTTCATCTTCCTTTTTCTTTAATTTTTATTTTTTTATGCGTCTTGGGCGTTTGACAAAATTTTCATTCTAAGAGAGTTGTTCCTAGGCACTGTTACGTCTTCTTTACATAGGTTTTTTAAAATCTTGTTGTTTTATCTTTTTTGCTTTTTTATTTATGTGTCAACTTTTTGTAGTTGAATTGCTGTGTTGCATTGACTTTTTTGTCTTTGTGTAATTTTTTGTGAGGTCATTCTTTTTTTGTTTCGTTTTACTTTTTCTGGTTTTGTGTTCTGCGTGCATGTAACCTTTCTTGAAGGTATTGTTGCATTTCTGCGGCTTTTTTTTCTTGTGTCTTGTGGTCCTAAGTTTATCTGCTTTGATAATTTTTTTGGATGCATTCTTTTGTCTGTTTTTTTTCTGGTTTTCTTTTTTTTGTTGGCTAAGCTTTTTTTTTTTTTTTTTTTTCTTTTTGTTTTTGGAATTTGGTTGTTCATCTTTTTTTTTTTGTTTTTTTTTTTTTTTTTTTTTTTTGTTTCTTGTTTTTTTTTTTTTCTTTCCTTGTAAAAAAAAATCCCCGGATCCACGTGTATCTCTTCGGCTTTGTTTTTGTTGTGTTTTGTTTTCTCCGGTTTATGATGGAGAAGATCCGCGCGCTTCAACCGAAGGAGGTCTCCTTTATTAGAAAGTAAGAGACCCCCCGCTCAAACGCCGCGACACCGCTTGCCTCTCTGCACCCCTCAGGCCCCTGTGCACTCCCTATTTCTCTATAGAAGACGGCTGTGGACAACATAACATCGGAGATCGCACACGCATTGCTCATCTCTCCTTTGTGATCTATCAATAAATCGGACTCCTTAATCATATAGCTCTGTCGGTACTTCTGATATGTGCTGTCGGCAATACGAATCTGCTTGCATGTGTGGCAGACGTTGTCGCCTTGTTCTGGCTGCGCAGATGCTGAATCGGAGGTTACTGTGTCTCGCGTTTTCTTATCGTGCGTCTCTACGCCATGGTCTCGTAGAATGCGCTTGCAAGGTAGCCTGTCGCATCTTGTCTTGATGTCTTCCTACTGTCTCTGACCTACTCTCTCTCTGTCTCGTCTCGGCTTATGTCTCTTATCGCTGCTATACCTCTATATCTACTCTTTACTTCTCTCTACCGCGGGCAGAATCTCACCGCTGATGCGAGGCACTGCCCTGGCCCCCCTTCTCGGCTCGCACGCAGACCCCCCCTGAAGGAGGCATTGCGGTACTTTGGTCTGCGGCGCTGCGGCAGACCTCTACCTGCTGAAACGGAATCGCACGTAATACGCCTCTTCTTACATCCTCGTGCCCCCTCTCCTTCGTGCGTGCTAAAAAACTCTCGCGTACTTACGAACCTCTTGCTAGCAGACGTCGCCCGAAGGTGAGGCTGCCTTTCTAACGCTCGCTTCGGCTCTACCCCTCGCGGGAGCCTTGAGGAGATGCACTATATATCTCGCTGAACGCTATCTGTCCCGTCTGTCTTCTAACCCCTCTAACTTCCTCTATCCTGTCTCTACTCTCTATCTCTGTCTCTCTTGTCTCTATCTCTCTACCACTCTACTCGTGCCTGTTCTGTCTTCTTCTACGTCCTTAATATGTGTACTCTCTTCGGTCAGACTCCCTCTGACTTTCTGTAATGGCGCATACTATCTACTCTATCTCTGCGGTCTTTCTCTTCTTCTTCTTGTCTCCTCTCCTCTTGTGTAGAACTCCTTCCCGTCTTCTAGAGTCCTACGATCTATCTGTCGCTTGTCTGAACGGTGTCTTCACTTCTCGTGCCTTTCTAGTCTCTTCTTGTCTGGCATGTATGCTCGATCGTGTGAGAGTGCCTACCTACGTGCTCGTGTTCCTTATGGCCGGCAATACTTACCTTTGCTTGCTCCACACCACCCGCGCTCTAAGTGCTAGTCTCCCTTGTCTCCTGGAATCTACTCGTCCTCGCTTACCTCTAAAAAGGGGTTTTTCCCCCCCCCCCCCCCTTCCCTCCCCCGCCCACCCCCGTCTACTAACTCACCACGCTGACAGAAGCGGCACTTCTGTCGAGACATATCTATCTACTCTAGTCTACCGCGGCACTCCCCGTCGCTGCATCTACACAAGATGCAGGTCCTTACTACGCGGCCTTCTGACCTCTAAAGCCTCCTTCTACCTCTCACGTGCACGACGCCTGAATCTGGTACTAGACACTTCCGTACATTTTCTAATCTGGCTCTCTGTTCCTCGGCCTATAACCGCACCAAGCTGAAGAGGCACTTCTAATCGGTTTATCAATCTGGCCTTCTGCGGTGCGGCTGTCACGAATCGCCTTGAACGGAGGCACGCGTGTCTGCCTATCGCGTCAAACGCTGAAGGATCGTACTTCGCCTCCATCCAGATTACTGTAAAGAGTTGCGACGTCTCCAACTATAGCTTCTCTCCCCCTCCTCTCCAATCTCTATTTCTTTCTATCCCATCTCCTTTTTTCAATCTCCTCTCTCTCGCTATCTCTCGCATCTCTCTCCTCTCATTCTCTCTCTCGTCTCTCTCGCTCTCTCTCTCTCTCGGTCTCTCTCTTCTCTCTGTGTGTGTGTGTGTGTGTATATATATATTATATATATATATATATATAATTCAATATATATTAATAGATCTATATATATACTATATATAATCTTATGGTGTGTGTTGTTGTGTTGTGTGTGTGTGGTGGTGTGGTGTGTGTGTGGTGTGGTTGGTGTTAGTGTGTGATTATCTTTGTAGGGGGTTCATGTATTGTTGTGTGTGCGTAAATTATAATAATATATATATATCTATATTATATTTTTATTTTATGCAGAATGTGGATATATATAATTAAATTATCAAGTGTTAAATTTTACATCCACACACCAACACTGACTGCTCACACATCAACACCCCCACATTACTATACTATATATTATCATATAGTATATCATATATATATATATATTTCATATCTCTATATATATATATATAACTAACTCATATATATAGATATGATATATATACCTATCTGCCCCTCCCTTCCCCGCCTGAGAAAAAGACTAAGCTATGTGAATATTAATAATTCCTCCAGTCTGAGTGTCCGGCCCCATTACTAGCCCTTCGTTGCCTTTTGCAATGTGCCCCTTTTGAAGTCGGCGGCCTCGAGTATGCCTTGTGTGCTCTATCCTTTCACTCGTTTTGTCTTTTTACAACAAACATGTAAATTAATCACTTTTTATTTTCGTTCTTCTCTTTTGTGTTCTTTTCTCTGTTCTATTGTGTACTTTTGTTTATTTCTGTCTGCTTTCTCTATGTGTGTTTCTTTGTCTTTGTGCTGCTGTGTATGTTACTTTCTGTCCCGTATTCTCATCCTACTTGGGGTGTCTTTACATGTGGGTTATTTCCTTCTTATCCTTTTTTTTCCCTTTCCCGCACTTCTCCCTCAGCTCATTCCGGAGTTTTCATGAAGATCTAGGGATCTAGAATTGGATATTTCGGTCCTATCTCCCGCTCAGACATCATCTTTCCCACTCCTCCCTTTCCTCTCTCCTCTCAAACCGCTCATGTCATCTTATTCACCCGCTTCCCTATCATGTCACTCTTTCGGTTTGTCTTTTTCGTTCTCTTTCTCTTTTCCTCTCTCTGCCTCAAGATTGATATGTCGTTGTCCACTGACTCTACTCTCTGTCTTTCTCTGGACGTCTCGGTTCTGCCTGGTCCATGCCTTCATCTCTCGCGACCACTCCTCTCCTCTGGTCGGTTCACGTCGCACGGCTACACACTCTCTCCTTCCAACTCGTCTCCCCTCCCTCATTTTGCTCCTCTCCGGCCTTTCCACTCTTCTTCGACTCCCTTCTTATCAGGCAGCCCACTTCTCTCTCTTGGATCAGTCGATCCCTCCTCATGCCATGCATAGCGCGTCCCTCCGAGAATGTCGCTCGCTCTCGCGGTCCTCCTCTCTTCTCATTAAGACCATGTTGCCAATTCCCTTCGTGTCAGCTCTAGAATCGCGAGGCAATCTCTCGTCGGCGCGTTCCTCGCGCGCCGCTCTCGCGCTGCGCGCGCTCAGCAGCCTCTCTCTGGCCATGCTATGAGCACCGCGCTTCGGTACCAGCGTTAGAGCACCTCGCTCGCGCGGGATTATCACGTCTTCCCTCTCGGTGCGCTCTGGTGGAATTGCTTGTCGCTGCTAGCGCTCACGCGCTTCGGTAACGTATTTTGAGTCAAAAGCCTCTTTTTACTTGGATCCTGGTACTGTATGATTGATTTTTCATATTATGATTTGTATTACGGTATGTCTCACCTTAACATTGGATGAATACTACTGATCTTTTATGAATGAAGTGCACAAGTGTGACATTCTCGAAGCTCTTGTTTTGTGGTCTGAACAGAGACGGCAAGCAAATCAGGGGGGGGGAGGTGGGGGAGGGGGGGGGATATGTATAGTTTATTCTATTTATAATCTTTTTTATTTGTTATTTATTACAATATTGATGTATATTTTTATATATTTTAAATGTTAGTTCGGCTGTTCTAGATAATATTGAGGTTGAGTGCTACTTGTCTATTTTTTGTAATAGAGTTTTTTTGGTTTGTAATTTATTGATATATATATTTTTATTTATTTAGTAGATTTTTCTTTATTTAGGTTATTTATATACTCTATGCTGATTGAGGCAGAGATCTCTCTGTTTTCACCAGTGACTTTATTTTTTCAATAAGACATCACATGTATATTGCCAAAAATCTACTTATTCATAACTTTATAAGCGTATTGATAACAGCAGATACCTTCTAAGTCTAATACTAGCAACTACAGTTATCACCCACTAATCTAATGTGCAGGTCAACACATAATCCATGACTCCATACTCCTCTAAAAGCTCATCCATTCTACAGCACATTTAATCTGGTTGCTAGGCTACCAATGTCTGTACAAGAAGACTGCCACCAGCAAATGAGTGTGTTTTTGAATTTAGTGGCCCATCGCATCAACAATCTTCATACTCGATGCAGAATTCTTTTGACCTGTAAAGAACTGGCGCTGCACTGTGTGGGTAGACAAACCCTACAGAAGCCCGAGGCTACTCTAAACACTGCTAGCGCAGCTGCAGTCTAGAGCCAACCAGTGCCACTCCCTTTCAACAGCATTTGCCAGCCCGCAGTGCCGCAGTGCTTCCTTCTGCGTCACTGCCGCAAGCCAGAAAGCCACAGATGTGTCCTCCTTTTCAGCATCACTTGCTTGGCAGGACCCCGCATGTGCCAAGTGGATATCCTTCAGGACTGTCTCTTGCAAGCACGCATGTGCCTCCTTCAGTGAGTCTGACGCAGTACCGAGCCTGAATGACAGTGCCCTCCTTCAGTGTCGCTGCAGCCAAGCAGTGTGCCTCCTTCAGCGTCTGCCACAGCCGCAGTGCCTCCTTCACGTCCCTGGACGCAGCCAAAGCCTCAGTGCCTTTCCTTCCAATGTCTGCTGCAGCCGAGAGACCGGACAGTAGAATCCTCCTTCGGCCGTCTGGCCGCCGCCGAGAACCCGCAGTGCCTCCTTCAAACGTCTGCCGCAGCCAAAGCCACAGTGCCTCCTTCAATTGTCTGCTGCAATGCCGAAGTCCACAGTGCCGATGAATTCCTTCGGCGTCTGCCCGCAGAGCCCGAAACCGCAGGCCTTCTCTTCCAGCGTCTGCCGAGATACCCGCAGTGCCCTCCTTCAGCATCTGCCGTGCAGGCCCGTGCAGGTTGAAGCCCAGTGGCCCATCTTCAGCGTCTGCCTGCCGCCCAGCCGAAAGCCGGCAGTGCCTTCCTTCAGCGTCGGCTCCAGCCGCAGTGCCTGCCTTCGGCGTCTCTGCCGCAGCCGAATCCTCCGTGCCGATTCCTTCACGTCTGCCGGAAAACTGCTGTTCCTCCTTCAGCGTCTGCCGCACAGCCACGAGCCGAATCCACGTGCGCTCCTTCAGAGCGATTCTGCCGCCCCCTAGCCGACATCTGCGTGCCTCCTTTTCAGCATCTGCCGCCGCCAACAGTGTTCCTCCAACGTTTCCCATTGATGGTTTTCGCTCCAACATGGTCCTCCTTGACTTTCGTGATTTCTCCCTCTGACTTCCTCATTATCCTTGTCCAGGTCCTGACTATTGGCGGAAGTACTTGTCGACATGTCCCTTGTGATAAGTGCAGATCTCGTCCAGGTCCGTTCTTCTTGCTGCATGCTCGTCCGGGGTACGTCCTCTTTTTGTAATCTTCATCTGGATCTACGGGCGTTCCGGTGCAGGAGGTGTCCTCCCTTCGGCATCTCAGGGCGGCCTGATACCCTGCACTGACGAGCTCTCTGGAGTTTGATTGGATTCTGTGCGGGCGTCCAGGTAGAGCGGCGCCCTTTCCACAGCATCTCTGGGGTAAGCTGGTACCTGTGCTGGTGATTCCCTGGTCATTTGATCTTAATTTTGTTTCTGCTGGAATCACGGCGCTTACCTGCAGGCGGTGCCCTTTTTCAACTACAGCGTGGGGTGGCTTAATAACTGTTTCTTACGGACATTCCTGGTCCGCAGGCTTCCCTGGTGGGATCTTCCGTTAATTTACTTCCCTAACAGCATCCTAAGAGGGACTCAGTTTTCTGCAGTCAGGGTCCCTCCTTTCGATGCCATGTTCGGTTTTGATATCGGTCTGACTGCTATATATAGTCGTGGAACCAGATCATACACTCGCAAGAGCCAAGATAGTAAGAGAAAAAGAAGGCCAACTAGACAAGAGGGGGGTTAAATACCACTTAGCCGGTTATTTAGTAATAATATTTGAGTTTTAATGTTCATGTTTACTTTATTTTCTATCCCTCTTATTTTTGTTTTTGTGTTTATATTTCACCAAGATAAAGAAGAAAATAGGAGAGGGAAACTCAGTATGATCCTCACCCAGGACCTGGCTTGAACTCCTATCTGTCTCTATAATGAGAGTTAATGATAAGTAGTACTGAAAATGAGAATGTCACTCCACAAGGATTTACTTGAACCTACTCGTCATCACACAGACAAAAAATTAAATGTAACACAAGAAATTTCTGCATCATGAACAAAATTGAGGAGCAAAAGAGGCATGCATCATAGATCTTTACACGCCTGCAAACATGCCAGCAACCAAACCCTATTAATGAACCAAGGTTTCAGTGTCTTTTTGTTTCTGTGTGGATAGTGCGTAACTGTTGTGTGTGAGCGACAAGCGAGCCGTGAATTGAATATGAAAGTGAGGTGAGGCTCATACAAAAAACTGTAAAGATTAATGGTTTCAATATAACAAAATTGAGAACAAATTAGCACTGCTATTTATAGCAAACATTTAATTTTCAACTACCACTTGGTTAGAGCATTGACTGAGACCTGTCCGATGGCATCTTGAGTTTTGGGGTTTCGAGTCACATCGGCCAGCGCATTGCATTTCCCCTTGGGCAAGGAACTTCACGTCCATATGCCGTTACCTAAGCCACTGAGTACTGGCAAGCCAGCCCAAGTCCTTGGTGGTCCCAAGCCCGGGTCAATAGAGAGGATTGGCATCAGGAAAGAGCACTACGGGCCTAAAGATTATCTAACCTAGACCTGATCAGTGGTGACTCCAATATAAGAATGGGAATAAAATCAACTAACAACTCTGATTCAACATTTAATGATATACGGCAGAACATATGCATTAATGAACGGTACAGGGACATAAAAAAAAAATATTCCTAAAGCTTTTTTATGTTTGCAAGGCAATCTTTCTTGGGGGGGGTCAGAAATTTCTTAATTGGTCCGAGGTAGCAATGTCTAGCTATAATATCTGTCAGACCTTTATCGAAATGGGATTCCTATAAACCAAAATTCTCGTACAATGATCGAATTGAGCCAGGAAAATCTATAAATAACCCTGCTCTCTTCTCATATCTCTGATGGGGGCACCTGTGACATTCTCTTACTTATCTCTTAATCACGAATCACATGATCGCTTGGTATTTACTCAAAACCTCAACAACTTCAAGAAGTTTGATAAGGGCATGATTTAATAAGTGTAAGAGATGATTCATATAGCTTAAAACCCTAATCCTACATTAATTAACGACGGAACTGCGGGTTACACCGACTCGAACTTGCACCTACTCCTCGTCACGTCGGAGTGCAGATCTATGTGTATGTGATTTAATGTAAGCCTGGGTTGATCGGGTATATATCGGTGGGTGCATCCCTCTGCACTATGATCTGGGGGAAGATCCTAACTTGCTATATTCAGAATTGAAATTATTATAAAATTACGTTATAAGCTCCGCTCTAAGCGCCGATCGAATTCGTGTCCATCACCATTGAGCAATGTAACAACGGCTATGTGTATTCCTAGGTGTGCCAACAATTACACACAACCAATTAATGGGAACAGCGAGCTGTCTCTCAAGCCATCCTCACGTTCCGATGATACCGACCAGAAGTAAAGTGAGGTTAGGTCAAGACGGAAAAATGTCTAACGAGCGGAAAAATAAATTATATGATAGATATTCGTGATAAAAGAACGGGAAAATTGCTAATATCGAAGGGAAAATTATGATTATTATCGATATTCGTGATACAGGGATCGAAAATCCAAAACGCTTTAAATTCGTTGCAGTTGAACACACTATAAATCTCTTACATATGAGAAGACTTCATTAGATACTTAATTAATGAACAATATTCCGGTTTGTTGAGCCACATTCCCGTGATCCCCCGAGTAATTGCGATCGAGGTCAGAAGAATAGTGACTGAGTAACATGCACATTGCTGCACTAAATAGCACACTCCACAACAAACACTTTACCCAAGAAAAACAGCATTGATAGAATAATTGCACATAACCTACTTAACCCCATTTTTGGAGAAAAAGGACCGGAGAGGAGAGAATGCAGAGAGGCCCAAAACGGTACTCATGTGGTTTCTATGGACATGGTCCGATTGTGAATGCGGGTCGAGCGGATTTTCGGAGACTGTGTCCGTGTTGCGAGTCAAAAGATCCCTGGCCTGCCAGACTGTAATAAGGCATGTTGTATAGCAGCTCAGAACTCAGTACGAATGGTTGTGACTGGTTGGCAGTGATAGTGGTATAACGCTTGAACACTTTAATGATGGAAGAGTACGAACTACAGTAAGGGTAAGCGCTTGATGGATCGGGGTCGTGCCATCGGCTAGCCAACTGGTACACGGTCAAGCCTGGACTGACGCTTATCACGTCGAGCCCTGGACACCGACTAAGTAAACTGGGTCAATCTATCGTGGCGTGGAACAGGAATATGGTTGCAGTTCTGGAGGAAATTTGAAGCAGCTGCAGGAAGTATGGGTATGAGCGATGTATATGGTCACTTGTTGTCCGTCCTATTAATGACCCTCCCTACACACACACACTACACACACATATATCCCCATATACATCCACATTATATATCTTAGTAATATAATATATATATATTATATATATAGTATATATATATATCTATATGTATATATATAATATATATATAGTAGATATATATATAATATATACTTAATAATATAATATATACTATATAATATGATATATATTTAACTATATATATATATTAATCTATATAATATTATATATTATATATATTATATATATATATATATTATAGTATATATTATATATTATATATTTCTTATATATATATTAATATATAATACCCCTACACACAATGTATTTTCACCAGAGATTACATACCTATATACATACATATACATTTTGTGTTTCCATACCCATCCATACACGCACATCCCATACAATTCCCGCCACCCCATATTGATACACTCATACGCTACTACACAGTATATCACATATTACCCACTACAACTAATGAATACTACCAACACAAGACAAACTATAACTAATATGGCGGAATTCCCCCCGATTTCATTCCCATTCCCCGCCCTCCACTCGCATCCACACATCCCACACCATCTGATATTCCTCCCCCTCGCCTCTCCCCGAATTCCCACAAAGCTCCCACCACACACACCACTTCCCTATCCACCTACGATCGGACATCACACAACAACCACACACCCACACATACACTTCACACACTACACACATATATATATCGATCATCTATAATTATATATTTATATATCTATTTATACCTATATATACACAACGAGATTACAATCTCCCACTATATCATACATGCCTACATACCATCACACGGATCCACACATCCTCCACATACACACAAAACTACACATGATACACACACAACTACAACTCGCACTACCAAACACACCAAACACACACTTCCTCATTCCCCCATAATATACTACTCTCTCACCTTCACACACTTACATTCCCCCGTCCTCTCTCCTCTTCTCATCCTCCTTCTTCTCCCATTCCCTCATAACACCTCAATAACTGAATATGATTCCATTTTTTCTCCATTCCTCTTTATCCCCAATATAATGATTCCTCGTCCCCCGTCCCCCTCTCCCGGGTCCATCTTCCATTCCCTCCCACTCTCCCCCTCTACCGCACTCCCACTTCTCCGGCACCAACGCACCTCCTGCTACCCGCACTCATTTCCTCACCCCGCACACTCCCACACTATCCCCCTCAATCATCCCGCCACCTATCCCGACAATTCCACTCACAACACACATACCAACACTACAATCCTAACTATCCACCCCCCACCAAAGTATATGATTTTCCCCCTCACTTACCCCACACACACACTCCGATACTCACACATCCACCTACAAATCGTCCCACTAATATGATACACACTCACACTATATTATCTATATATCACTCTATAATATATATATGATTATATATCTCTATATATACCTATATTACTACTATATAATATATTAATTATTATATATAGTAATGATATCATACTATATACACCTATACTACACTCCACCCCCATCAATCTCGTCCATTCCCCCTCCACCCATATATATATGATTCCCCCGTCCTCCCGTCACTACACCACACACATAAATCAATCGATACACATGACCCACCACACATCTCCCTCATCCGGTTAGCACACTTGGTGACACCACACACCCAACACTCCCGACTCACACCCCACATCGAGACCACACACACACACGTACATATTACATATTATTCTACTCTATAATATATATGTAATTATATTTCTTTATTATTATATTAATTATATAATTCACATTATCCCTTATATATTAATATATATTTCTTATATATCTACTACATTCTCTGCCTATATACTCCTATACATATTTATGCATTATATAATATAATTATGATATTATATATATTTATAGATATATATATCCTTATACCTAATTATATTATCAGATTATATCCTATTATATATATATAATTATTATCCTATATAATACGATATATAAATATATATTAAATATATTATCTCATAATATACTTATAATTATGAATATTAGTAATATTATATATACTAAATAATATATATCGTCATATATACCTAATTTATATCCTAATATATATATCCTCACTCGTATATACTTTTATATATATTCACCTACTAATACTATATATAGTATCCTATATATATATATCTAATACTGAATTATTATATTATATATATATATATATAGATTACACTATATAGTCATCATATATATACCTACTATTATATATCTATATTATAATATATATATATAGTTATTATATTACCTATTTTTATATTTATATTTTATACTACTATATATATATATATATATATATATATTTATATATATTATTAGTAGATATATCTTATATATTATATTTATTTATATCTTACTACATATATACCTCCCTGACCCGACCAGCACACGACACTACCACACATCCCACAATATATAATTATGATTCTGCCCCACACACACACCACATTCCCTCTACCACCCCCACACAATCCTACCCCATCCTTCTCCACCACATATATAATGACTACACCCTACATCCTCCTCCACACACACAACTCCACTACCCCCACACATCCTCCCCCCCTCCTCCATATGATTATTTTCCAGATTCTATATATATATTCCATATTATATTAGATATTTATTATATATATATAGATATATCCTACTATATATTCGATCTCAACTATATACTCTCCTAACAGTATCTATACAGAGTATATACTCTCATATATAAATATATTTGATCATATTCCTCCATATATATTACATCTATATCTCGCTACTATATACTATATATCCATATATATATTCTCACCACTCATATATACTACATACACTATATACTACCACTCCACCATATAATATATATATATCTCCTATACTATCATATATATCTCTATATATATATATATTATACCCTTATATTATCCAAACATACTAGAGAGAATGTCTTTTCTACCCCCTACAACATAATAGTGTGTATAATCCCACCCCCGGCACTCTCCGTTTGCGAAAGGGAACTGGCTCGACCTCCTTCCCTAGCCACGTTTACTCACTTCTCCAGAGGAGCATCACAACGTGAAAACTGCAATTGAGTATCAGGCTGTGCCTCCACACCGGCGATATTGTACTTAACTAGGATTCCATTTCCATGATTCCGGAATACATTCTGACCCTCCTAATTTCATCCCCACCGTCTAAATGCCATGGATGGACTATATATATATACTACTATATATTTATATAATAGTATATATATTATTATATATATATTATATATATTTATATTCTATATATATATATTATATATACATATCATATTTATACATACACAGCTGTGGGGTATGTCCCACTTACCTCCCCACCGATACTCACAACACAAATTCTCCCTTCCATAGGATCTATTACAACACCACACACACACGAATCAACCACAAACTTCAGGTTCTCCTCCCCCCCAACACTACTATATAGTATATATATATATATAGATTACTACATAATACATATCATAATCTACTCCTCACCTCATAATATAATTAATGAATTATATAATGTATATATCATATATATATATCACTATCTGTGTGTGTGGTGTCGTGTGTGTGTGTGTGTGTGTGTGTGTGTGTGTGTTGTAGGTAGGTTTACATGTATTATAATTATATATATTATATGATATTATCTGCTACTATACTAGATATATATATTATATATATTATATATTATATAATATATATATATATATATATTTATTGTATATAATGAATTCCCTTCGTATCACCTAAATTATAAATATAATATGATATTAATATATTTATACTACCTATATTATATAATATATATATATATATATTATATATATATATATCTCAACATATGATATATTCATATATACGATATATTAATTGATTTACCCTAAATATGTATAGACATACAGATGCGTATATATATGTGTGTGTAAACATATATATATATATATAGTATATTAAATCTCTATATACCTATATATATATCATATATGATATATTAATATTATACCCCTATATATTCATATAATATATATATGCATTATTATGTTATTACATGGTATAGATTTGTATGTGGGTATATATATTATCTCATATAGTATATCTATTTATACATATAATATATATATATATATTATAATATATATAATTATCCCTATTAATTATATATATTATTTCATACCTATATATTCATATACATTATTACACATAGATATATATATGCATCTATATATATATATATATATATATATATATCTATAATATCTCACCTACTATATCTATATATATATTATATATATATATATAATATAAACTATATATATATTTCTATGCTGCTGGTGTTGTGTGTTGTGTGTAGTATTGTGTGTTATAGGTGTTGTTGTGTGTTGTGTTCGTGTGTGTGTGCTGTATGCTGTGTGTGTGTGGCTGTATATATGTGTGGTTGTGGTGTTTAGTGTGTTGTGTGTGTGTGATGTTGTAGTTGTGTGTGTGTGTGTGTGTGTGTGTGTGTGTGTGTTAAATATGTACGCATCTTTGTGTGTGTGTGTGTAAATATATATGCATTATATGGTATATTATGTATGTATAGAATGTATTATATATATATATAATATGTTATATTGTGAAATCACAATAGATAATAGAATGGACTAGATAGATTAGATAGATATGTATTCTATTATTAGTGTTCATTTTTTTATTTCTTTTTGTTTCCCATTTTTTTTTATTTTTATTCACTTCTTTTTTTCCTCTTTATGATTTTTTCATATGATTTTTATCTTTTTTTTATCTATATATGTATATATTTAATTTTTATGTTTTTTTTTTCTTCTCACTTAACTCCTTATTATTTCATATTATAAATATTAATTGATTATTTCTATTTTTTTTTTTAATTTACTTTTTTTTTTATTTTTTTTTATTTTATTATTTTCTTTCTTTTTTTTATTTTTTTTTTCTCACTTTTCTTTATAATATATTTTTTTCTATACTTTCATTAATTTTTGTTTTATTGATTTTCCTTATGACATTGATTTTTTTCATTATAAAATATATATATTTATTTTATTGTTTTATATTTTTATGTTATATTTTTTTTTTGATATTTTTTTTTTTAATTAAAATTTTTTTTTTTATGATTTTATTTTCATATAAGTGATATTTTAATTTTTATATAATTTTTATCATTTATTTTTATTTTTTTTATTATATTTATTTTCTTTTTATTTTATCTATATTATTTTTTCCTATTTATATATTTATCTTCGTTTCATTTTTTTTTTTTATATTATTCTCGTATATATTGATTTTTTTTTTATTGATATTTTTTTATTTCTCTATTTTATATTACTTTATCATTTTATATGAATATTTATATCTATATATTGTATTTTTTTTTCTTTTAATTTTTTTTTTTATTTATTTTATTCTTCATCTTTTTACCATATATTTTTATTTTTATATTTTTATTTTTTATTTTTAGTTTTTTATATTTATTGTTATTTTTTTTTTATTTTTGTCTTTTTCATTATCTATATTTATTTACTATGATTTATTATCCCGTTTTTTATTTATATTTTTTTATTTTATCCTCGATTTTTTTATAATATTTTTTCCCTATGTTTTATTTCATTATTTTATATTATTATATTATTTTTTTTTATTTTAAATTTTTATTTTTTTTACATCTTTTATTATTTATTTTTACTCGATATTCTTACTTTTTATATTGATTATTTTTTTTTTCCTTGGTTTTTTATGATTTCCATTATGATAGTTTATTTTTTTTTTTTCATTTTATTATTTCTTCTATATTATTTTTTTATTATATTATATCTCTCCTTATCTTATTTCTTTATTTTAATATAATATGTATGTTTATATTTTTCATTTTCTTTATGTCTTAATTTTTTTTTTTTTTTTTTTATAATTTTTTTATTTATTTTTATTTTATTTATCCATTCCTTGTTTTTATATTTATATTTTATATTTATTTTGTGTAGTTTTTAATTTTTAATTTATTTTTTGTTTTTTATTTTTATTACGAGAATCGGTCATCCCAACAGTGGAATACCACCAGCCTCCTTCTCGCGGACTTTGGTATGGTACTCCCAGAGAATGAAGATATTCTGTGGTATTCTGGTAATCAGCACTGGGCATAGTGTAGCGATTATGGACAGTGGCTAAGGAGAAGCGACCACATGTCTCTTGTTCAGCAAGCTCGATGGAGGATTCCTCCAGAATTACCGGGTTTACGGAGTGCCGTGAGTCTCTGCTCGCAACTGAACATCATGCTGATAGCGGCTATCCCCTATCCATCGAGTGGTAGTCCCTCATTCCTCCAGTGCCACTCTATGTCGTGTTTCACTGGATCCCGCCCCGATCCTGAGGGAGTGGCTCGACTCTGCCCAGTGAAGTTCACCATTGGAAATATCGATCGATTAACAGAACTGACGGAAAACAATTGACTCTGTGGGAGTCCTTCATCCGTGGAAACCACTCGATAGCAGCAAAGGAGTCCATTGACGGTAAGCCCAAGAGTCAGAAGAATTTCATCTCACTGGAGACATTGGAGGCCCTGAAATGTGTACGCATTACGGCTTGGTAGTAATTCTTACTGAGAGAGTTTGAAGGCCATTCATTCTTCTTGGTTATTTCACACCTTCGCCCTTGCCTACCAGCCCTGAGAAAGCTGTGACTCTACGCCCTCCTCGCAGATGACTTGCAACCTGGTTCATTGGATGAACAGATCATCTTAGATCAATGTTAGGGGTTCTTGACATCCTGTCGGGCTGAGTATCTTTTGAACATTTTGTAATACCGGTAAGATCCACCCCTCACCACAGGTTTACATGGAATGCAAATGGTATCTACAATACTCGCGTCCATATATATGATACCAATATGACTCCACCTCCATCAGCGCGGAAACCTTCCTATCCTAACGGAGGTTAGGATGGCGATTTCCAAGCAGAAGTGTGGGAAGCACAGGCATATGTGATATTCCCTGTTCCCTCAACTTTCTAAAGGCTTGGTCTGGGGTGAACCTATGCACGTCCGGGCTTGCATTGTTTCGTTCCTTTGTTGCCATGTGCAGTCTCTGTGTCCCGATTTCCCTCCCTGAACCTGCTGATTGGCATGTGTCATACCTTCTTCTAGAAAGGTAAAGGGGATTTCGTTGGGAGCTGTACAGCTACCGTGGGCATTACACTGCTCAGCAATATCCTAGGCAAAGCTTTCAACTGGCCACATTTCTTTCTGAAACGGAGATCAGCGAACCACCTCCTAAAGCACCGAGACCGGAGCTATCTGCGATATATTATATTATATATATGATTACTATATATTATCATTATTATATATATATCTATAATATCTATAATATCGCTAATTAATTTATACCACATCACACATCCATATCACTACACTCCTTGACACCTACTACCCCCCACGCACTCCACCCCCTGCTACTCCTTCTCATATGATACGCCACACCACTATCCACAAACCACTACGTCCACACACACTACACCGCCAACATATATATATGGATATACATATGTCACCAATCAATTTTGTATATTATACAATCCACTACCACACACACATACACCAAACCACACACCCAATCACTACACACACACCTCACTTACCACACACACCAACACTCACTCCACAAAAAAAAAAAAAAAAAGAACACTCCCGTTACCACACACATTATCCATACCACACACCTATATGAGAACTCATATATCTACTATATATATTATATATATATATATATCTTAATATATATATATATTATAAATATATATTGCACACATCACACACACATGCCCAATCTCACTCACATCTCACCCTACACACTCACCCACCACTCATATCACTTACCTGTCTCACACACCACACGTACACACACCACACACACACACCAACACATCACACACACACACACGGACACGCACGAAATAATCTCCCTATGTCCCCCATCCTCCTCTTCTCACCTCATGAATTCCAACATATCATATATGCTACACTCCCTGCCACGCCCACACCCCACACGTCCACTTTCCACGGCACGCACTCCTTACTCCACCTACAACACTACTCAATCTCCACCACACACACACACCACACACACATCCCCTCCACACACACACACACCACACACTATTTTCATATTCACACGCTACCCCACTTCCGACCACCCCTGTATGAACACACACACACACATATAATGTATCGTTTATATGTACATAATTTGTATATATAATACATATATCATGGATGATTATATATATATATATATATATATCCTTTAGATATATATATATAATAGATATATATTATATACTACTATATTATCAATACATACCCAGCACCACCACACCAATACTTAAATGTACCACCTATCTACTATCCCATGATTCCACACACCACACACTATATAATATAATATATATATATAATATTATAATATATATATATATATATATTATTATATATATATATAATAATATATACTATAATATATATAGTATATTTTTTATGTATTAAATAAATAATATATATATAGATATATATACTATTATCTATTATTATATATATCTATATATATATATATATATATTATCACTTACCATAATATGATATTTATATATTTCTATATATAGAACACATACACTACACATACCCGGTCGCTCTCCACACATACTTATGCACATATATTTTGTTGTATTATATATATTCATATTTTAAATTATATCACGTAGTGGTTTTATATCGGTGGTGTGTGGGGGGGTTCCAATATATGTATATATTATATCCCTATATTCATATATTTATATATATGATATTATAGATATATAGATATTATATATAGTAGAGTCGAGCCAGACGAGAGACAGAGGGCCACGAGAGGAGCGCTAGAGAGTAACTAGTGATGTACATGTTGCTCGCTGGTTTCGTGTGTGGAGTTTCTCTCCTCATGTATGAAATTGCCTCTCATGTCACTCACCATTCCCAACGAAATAGCGGATACTGGTGCAAATCTCTCATTCTGGAACTATATCTTTTTTCCCCTCACACTCAGCGACCTTATCAACAACTCAGTCACGACTACGCCCCTAACAGAAAGGGATTCACTCGCCACGCCGAGCGGCCGAATACGGTTGTCCGTGCCTCGGAAATATACTTCGACACATCCAATCGCACTCTCCCCTCGCTATCATGATGTTCGCCAACTACACTACCTCCTTGCCTGCGCGTCCCTACTAGCGCCAGAAGCCCATCGCCCAATCGATAACTCACCTTTGAACGGCCGACTAAATCCTGGCTATTCAAACTGCTGCACTCACGCTTCAATTGCCCACTGTTCCCGCCTTTCTGACCCCTGGAGTCCCATGTGACACAGATCGCCGAACTCACAAACGCCGTTTCAACGGTCTCAGCCTGTACCCTGTTCTATGTGTGACAGCAAACTCCCCCTACAATCTTCTGGTATACGGGGCGGGATGTCAGCCTCATCCCTGCATCCCACAAGGATAGAGCTACTTGCTGCCTCTCACATCCGATCTCATTTACCTTGGAAGCTGTCAGTGTTCACTTCCCCACCGCCATCAATGTATACAGTGAGTGTTCATGATGGCTCCTTTTCAGCAGCGTGGAAATACACCCAATTCAGCCGAAGCTGACATGGGTATTCCTGGTTTGACTAATGTACAACAGCCAATTTCCCTCAGCGCACTCCAGACTTCCTTGCACTCATCATGTCCTCCACTGGTGAACCTTAGGCTAAAGTTTCTTATGTGTGCCCTCTCACCCAGTCAGAGGACCATTACCTGCACTCCATGGGTTGCATCCCCCATTCTAACAGTGTGCTTCGCTCCGAACCAGTGGTGTCCTATAACCGCTATTTCTTCATGAGTTCTTCCAGTTCTGAAAAAAAAAAAAATCACTCAACATTGCTCACCACGACACGTTCCCCACACTATCACGATTGCAGCTCCACATCGTCACAATGGACCTCTTCCGCCCTTTATCTCCCCCCCTCCCGTTGCAGCCCCCTTGCACGAGTTTCCTCGCATCACCAAGGCAGAATTTGAAGACATGGGGAGCTTTGGAATCAATATCCTAACAGTCCACAGGTCAATCCCCCCCCTGCCCTTAGTATGAAGATCGTGATCCTGCGTTGGTCGTCCCTTCGTGGTTGTACTCCATCGCCTGCTCACTTAACCACAAGCTACCCCGCTCTGGACTACTACCCCCTTTCCTGCACCTCCAATTCCCTTCTACCCACGAACCCACACGGTGGTCCATGATTTTTTTTCCAGAACAATCTCGTCAGAGCGTACCCATCAGTCCCCATTTGCTGAGGAGGACATGCTCCAAGATTAGCTTGTTGGTCTCCTGAAACCTTCGCGCCAGATCTTATTCTCAACGGCTTCGCTGGATGATGTTACTACCTGGACTCCAGTGTTACCCAGATGAGCACTAAGCATCACACCTCTACGCCTCTGTTTGCAATCGTCTGCGTCAAAGCTGGAGTTCGCTCATCCCAAACTCCTGGTAAGATGTCTCCTTTTGGACGTCACCTCTTCATCTTACTCTCCTATCGGCGCAAAATTATTACTTGCTTATCGGCTGCAACTGACTTTGCCTAGGCTTAGGAGATAAGGTCAGTCAGCCAGCAACAGCAGTTTCAGCAAAGCTCACCCCTCTTCACTTGGTATTTAAATGTCTTCAGGAGGTTCATTCCTCTCTCATCCTCTACTCAGGCCACACCCCTACATTGCCTCCTTTCAGGTCCATCCTGTGAGGCGAGTGTCATGCTTTCGGGTCCTAGAAAAAGAACAGCACCTTTGGCAGGTAGGGTCCCTTTGCGCGGTTCTACAACTGCCTCCAGCACGCATTTCCTAGAAATTACATCCGCAGCTATGATTATTCTTTTGGGCTTTCTCCTCTCCCCAGTCGCCGATAAAAGCATGGTGGAGGGCCTGCACTGCAATTGAAAGAGGCTCTCTCAATATCATTGATTCGGCTCCTCCACTCTCGTCACCCTGGGTGACAAATCTCAGTTTGCCCTTTCCTCCTTGGCTAAACTCCTACACATACGGATCATTCATCAAACATGTGGACCTAAGTACATCACATGCCTGCGGCCATGGTTTACCTGGAACCTCACCATAGCCCTTCCCTGCTCACTTCCATAGTTAGACTCCTAGAGGCTGCTCAGTGACCCCTGGGAGCGTTTGGAAGACAGCTCCATGATGCCTGGCCCAACATCCACTCTGGCTCTCCTACCTACACCTTCATGGCAATATGATTCAAGATTGCTTATAACGTCTTTCCAGGCGACCCACCTAAGCCTCATCCATCTGGCCCGCCCTACGAGGGGACTTTCATATCGTCACAACATGTGGGACGGTAATCAACGATCACTATCTTCCGGCGTCTGTGACCGGAGATGACCTTCGACCCTCAGCAATCTAATCGTTCCGTTGACAGCCATCGAATCTCCAAGTACAATGCAATAATTTTGCTGACATCGGTTCGTTCTTTGCGTCGCCACCTTATACATACTAGGGAAGGAAGGGTGGTTACTGGTGGTGATCACCTTTGTGACAAGCATGTGGCACGACAGAAAGGGCTCTTCAGAACCATATGATTCTCCGGTTCCTAAGATCTATCTCTGCTGTGGTTACGGTTAAAACTATAGAGTTTCTGATATTATTAGGAACTCCTCCATAGCAAAGTCATGTGACACTGTGCTGTTTTTGTGCACTCCGATGATTTCCCTCCACCCCGCCCCCCATTCTACCTTTCTTTTGATGCACCGCAAATCTAATTGCTTGTTAGCTATATCTTTTTCTATATTTGATTTTCTTCTTTTCGGCATTATGGATATACTTCTGCACATTTACCTGGTGAACTGGATACCCTTTTCCTTGTTATGGACTCTGTGTCTTTGGACGTGGGGCAGTATACCTTTCTACTGAGTCATCACTATGAGAAACTGTGAATCAATTCCCGGCGTACTGCAACTTAGAGAATTCCTCAGTTATCTCTGCTCCTAATCCTTGTTGATAAATCTTTATGAAAACTTGTTTAATAGGGATTTATGGATCTTATATAAATAGATCCTTGCGGAACACCACAGGTATTTTTTTGTTTTTGATGACATATCTTTATTGATTTTTACCGATTGTGGGGTCTCCCTTGTATCTAAATAAACTTTTAAACGCAAAGCTATCAATTTTTTTATGATTTTCTATATTTTTTAGGAGAATTTTCATGGTTAACTCAATTCTTTCACTATTCAAAAGCTTAGAAAGTGAGCCGCATAATTTGGGCAAATTTACCTGCTTTTTTGTCTATATTATTATAATCTCATCAAGAAATTTACAGTAAAGAGCTTGTTTCAGTAGATCGCTATTTCTAAAACCATGTTGTGTCTTTAGATACTACGTTTATTGGCCGTCCATAGGATTTATGGAAACTGATCGTCTCAGTTCGATTTGCTACACATTTGGATAATATAGGGAGTATAGTAATAAGGGCGATAATTATTTTTGACATCGTCCTATATCTATTGATCGTTTTGTTGATGGGCCTTGTGCAAATCGCTAGTGAGGTGTTTGTTGTGAGGGAATAGTGGTTTAAACTTAAATTCTTTTTCACTATATGTGTATGTTAGAGTCTGTGCCTTATATTCTCCGTGAATTTTATTTCTTTAATAATTTTCTTTTTGCACTACTGACTTGTCAATTCTTTACATTCTTCCTCTTTTTGGCTTTATAATCCTACCTGAAAGGCGGCCTCTCATTTTCTGTTATGATACTTTTTAGACTTGGTGCGGCATTTGTGAATTTCCATTTCGCTATTCGGCTCTCCATATGATGTAGTGTCTCATTTATCCATTCCGGAGCAGGGGGCGTCACTGAACTGTTCGTGGTTAAC
>NC_051394.1:53806857-53814357 GCF_015228065.2 Penaeus monodon
TCAGAAGAACTTGCATTCGTATCCCACCACCGCAATAAAAACAAATGCCTATCGCGAAGCGCAAGACCAAACTATCCCCCCCCCCCCTCCTCTTTGTTCACAAAAAAAAAGCTAAAAAAAAATAAAAAAATTCCCTAAAAAAACCCGGAAATTTTAAAACCAAAGAAATTAGTAATTGGGGACGACGGGGAGAGGGAGGGAGAGAGAAAAAAATAATCAAATATGGCCACTTCCTCGAGCATAGGCCGGGCGATAGTGCGATATGATAAACTGTAACGGATATTAGCTATTTCGACCCCCCGACCCCTAACGATATTTTTTCTCTCTCTCCCTCATTCTCTTTCTCTCTCCTTCCTCCCATTTTCTTTCCTAATTAAAATATAGGGGAGAGGGGAGAGAGGACATGAGATAATCGTTACTATGCGTATAAGGGGAGAGTGATGGTTTACTGTTGTAAAATTATGTTTATACTTTTTAGATTGAATTGGAGTGTGTGTGTGTGTGTGTGTGGTGTTGTTGTGGGTGTGTGGGGGCGTGGGGCGTGTGTTGTTTTTGGTGTGTGTGTGTTGTGTGTGTGTGTGTGTGGGGGTGTGTGGTGTGTTTGTGTGTGTGTGGTGTGTGTGGTGTGTGGTGTGTGTGTGTGTGGTGTGGTGTAGAACGTACATATGTCATTATCAAACCAACAACACACACACACCAAAAAACACCACACACCACCACACACACCATATTATTATACATATATATATACATCTCTATACATAAAACCCCACACGCGGTAAATGTCAGGCCCCACCCATCCCGCAACTACGCACTTCTTAATCTCCCCCCCCCCCCCCCCCTTATCAATCAAAGCAACGCCATCTAGAGTTTTCCCAGAAGCTTTATTCCAGCGCCTTCCTGGGAGGTTTTCCCCCCCCCCCCGCAAACGGGCCTCCCCCTGGGGGAAGGGAAATTTTAAAACCCGGATTTTTTTTTTTTTTTTTTTTTTTTTTTTTTTTTTTTTTTTTTTTTTTTTGGGTTTTGGGGGGGGGGGGGGGGGGTTTGGGGGGGGGGGGTTTTTTTTTTTTTTTTGTTTTTTTGTTTTTTGTGGTTTGTTTTTTTTTTGGGTTTTTTTGTGAGTGGTTGTTTGTGAGTTATTTTTTTTTCCTCAAATTCTCCTCTCTCCCTCCCTCTCCTCCTCTCTTCTCTCTCTCCTTTTTTTGCCCCCCCCCGTTTTTTTTTTTTTTTTTTTTTTTTTTTTTTTACAAGCCTGCAGCCTCCGCCCTCCGTGATGGCCTCTAAATGGGAAAAAGCGTGAAAAGGGTTTTTGCCAGTTCTTTCCACGACAAAAAAACCCCTGTCAGGGATGGGAGTCTCTCTCTCCTCTCTCCCCTTCTTCTTTTCCCCTTTTTCCCCCCCGTTTCTTCTCCCCTTTTTCCTCCTCTCTCTCCTCCCCTCTCCTCTCTCTGCTCCCCTTCTCGCTCTCGCTCTCGCTCCGCTCTCGCTCTCTCGCCCTTTTCCTGTCTCTGTCTCTGTCGGTCTGCCCTGTCTGTCTGTCTTCTGTCTGCCCGTCTGTCTTTTTTCCCTCTGTCTTCTCTCCTCTCTCCTCTCTCCTTCTCTCTCTCTCTTCCTTTCTCTCTCTTTCTTCGCCTCTCTCTCTCTCCCTTCTCCTCTCCTCTCTCTCTCCTCCCTCTCTCTCTCTCTCTCTCTCTCTCTCTCGCTCGCTCGCTCGCTCTCTATAGTGTATTGTGGAGATTCAGTTTTTTTTTTTTCTTGCTTGCTTTTGTGTTTGTGTTGTTGTTTTTTCTTTGTTTTATTTTGTTTTGTTTTTGATAATGTGGGGTAGGGTAAGGGTGTGTGTTGTCTTGTTTGGATGTGTATGTGTTAAGACTTGTGACTTTTTGTGCTTGTAGCTGGCTGTCTTGTTTGTTTGTTTGTTTTTCTCTCTCTCTCTCCCCTCTACCTCTCCCGTCTCCCTCTCCCCTCCCCTCCCCTCACCTCTCCCCCCCCTCCCCTCTCCCTCTCCCCTCTCCCTCTCCCTCTCCCTCTCCCTCCCCCTCCCCCCGCTTCTCCCCCCCCCTCTCCTCCCCCCTCCCCCCTTCCCCCCCCCCCCCCTCTCCCTCCCCCTCTCCCTCCACCTCCCTCTCCCTCTCCCTCTCCCTCTCACAACATTTGCTTTCAAGAAACGTACCTCAATCAGACGTATTGCTGTTATTGCAGCTTGCAGGAGTTTGCAACATACCTGAAATGGAGAAATAGAGTGCATATTAATTATTTTTTTCGGGCCCTGCAAAAAGCGGTTGTTCACATATGAAATTATCTATTTGTCTGTCTATTTATTTAGACAGATAGACATTGATGGATAAACAGGTACACAGACATACTGAAATAGAAATAGATAAAAAGACGCAAAAAGAAAAAAACGTATATACGTTAACAATAGGGAAAAACATCATAATAACACATACTCTACATCATAAATTTTATATTATATTAATTATAATAATATAAAAAAAATATATATAATATATATTTAAAAATCATATTTTTAAATATAAATATATTTTTATAATATATATATATTTAAAATATATGTTGGGGTGTGTGTTGCTGTGCGTGTCGTGTGGTGGGGGCTGTGCGTGGCTGTGCGTTGCGTGTGTGTGGTGTGTTGTGTGTGTGTGTGTGTGTGTGTGTGTGTGTGTGTGTGTTGTGTGGTGTGTGTGTACGTATATAAGACAAAGCAAATCTTCACCATAAAAAAATAACAACAGAAAACGGAGACACACAGAAAAACAATCACCTAACCTTTAAAGAAAACGAAATAGAGAGAGAGAGAATAAAAAAAAAACGAAAGCAATAAAATACATATTATATAAAAAATAAAAAAAACATAAACACAAACAAATAAAAGAGGCAAAAAAAACCGCAAAAAAATGGTGGTCTAGAAAAAAAAAAAAAGACCATTTTTTTAAGGCATGTGAACGGTAGGCCTTGAGGCGACGGGGGAGGGGGGGGGGGGGAGGGGGGAGGGGGAGGGGGGTTGTGGGATGCATTTCTGCCGCGTCCCTGTGGGTTGGAGGGGGGAGGGAGGGGGGAGGAAGGGGAGGGGGAGGAGGAAGAGAAGGAGGAGAGAGAGAGAGAGAGAGAGAGAGAGAGAGAGAGAAAGTGATATATATATATATATATATATATATATATATATATATATATATATATATATAATTCTACATAATCAAGCCCATCTTAAAAACTAATAAAACAATCAAATCAAACAATAAAAAATTAACAAAGCGCGAAACCGTAATAGAGAAAACAACAACAACAACAACAACCAAACAAAAGCACAAACACAAAAAAACGAACAAGGAAGAAGAAAATAAAAAAAAATCTGGAAAAATCCTTCGCCTAACGGTACCGTATCCTCCCTCCCTCCCTCCCTCTTCCCTCCCTCCCTCCCTCCCTCTTCCCTCCCTCCCTCCCTCTTCCCTCCCTCCCTCTCCCTCCCTCCCTCCCTCTTCCCTCCCTCCCTCCCTCTTCCCTCCCTCCCTCCCTCTTCCCTCCCTCCCTCCCTCTTCCCTCCCTCCCTCCCTCCCTCCCTCCCTCCCTCCCTCTCCCTCCCTCCCTCCCTCTTCCCTCCCTCCCCCTTCCCTCCCTCCCTCCCTCTTCCCTCCCTCCCTCCCTCTCCCTCCCTCCCTCCCTCCCTCTTCCCTCTTCCCTCCCTCCCTCCCTCCCTCCCTCTTCCCTCCCTCCTCTTCCTCCCTCCCTCTTCCCTCCCTCCCTCTCCCTCCCTCCCTCCCTCTTCCCTCCCCTCTCCTCCCTCCCTCCCTGCGCTGCATTACCGAAATCGCACACCCCACGCCCGCGCACATTTCCGAATCCTGAAGTGATGTTTGGGGGGGGGGGGGGGGGGGGGGGGTGGGGGTTTTGTGTTTTGTGTGTGTGTGTGTGTGTGTGGTGTGTGTGTGTGGTGTGTGTGTGTGTGTGTGTGTGTGGTGTGTGTGTGTGTGTGTGGTGTTTGTGGTGTGTGTGGGTGTGTGGGTTTTGGGGTGTTGTGTGGTGTGTGTGGTGTGTTGTGTGTGTGTGTGTGTGTGGTGTGTGTGTGTGTGTGTGTGTGTGTGTTGTGGTGGGGTTTGTGTGGTGTGTGTGTGTGGTGTGTTTTGGGTTGTGTGTGTGTGTGTGTGTGTGTGTGTGTGTGTGTGAGTGAGTATGCGTGCGCGCGCGCGTGCGGAAAGAGAAGTGGGGAAAAGAGGGGGTGAACACGGGAGAGGGGAAGAAGGAGAAAAGAGAAGAAGAGGGAAGATGGGGGATGAATGAGGAAGAGGGGGATTGGCGAATGAGAGGGGAAGAGGGAGAATGAGAGAGGAGAAGAGGAAGAAGGGTGGAGGGGGTGGAAGGGGGGGGGGTGGAAGGGGTGGGGGGAGAGTGGGAAGAGAGGGGATGAGAAAAAATTGAAAGAGGAGGCAGTGAGGAGGGAGAAAAGAGAGAGAGACAGAAGAAAAGGAATGAGAAAAAAGGAAAAGAAATAAACAAGAGGAGTAGAGAAATAGAAGATGTGTGTGTGTGTGTGTGTGTGAGAGAGAGAGAGAGAGAGAGAGAGAGAGAGAGAAGAGAGAGAGAGAGAGAGAGAGAGAGAGAGAGAGAGAGAGAGAGAGAGAGAGAGAGGAGAAAAGAAAGGGAGAAAGGAGAGAAATAGCAGCGAAGGAGAAGAAGGAGAAGAAGAAGGAGAAGGCGACGGAGAAGGAGAAGGTGAAGGAGATGGAGAAGGAGAAGGAAGGATGAGATGGCGACAGAGGATAAACTAAAGACGGTGGGAGGGGGGGGAGAAGGGGGGGAGGAGGCAGGAATGGATAGTAAGTTTTAAGCACAGCTATTTATGGCTTCATTCTGGTCGCCACCGTAACAAACACCACACTGTTACCACCGCTGTTCCGGATAATCTCTCTCTCTCTCTCTCTCGCTCTCTCCTCTCTCTCTCTCTCTCTCTCTCGGCTCTTCCTCTCTCTCTCCCTCCGCTCTCTCCTCTCTCGTCCTCCCCTCTCTTCCTCTCCTGCACCTCTCTCTCTCTCTCCTCCTCTCGCTCTACTCTCTCTCTCTCCTCTCTCCCTTCCTCTATCTCTCTCTATCTCTCTCATCTCTACTACTTCTCTTCCTTCCCCCCCTCTCTCTTCCCAAAAAACCCCAAAAAACCAAAAAAAAAACCAAAAAAAAAATCCCCTTCCCTCACCCTTGGCAACACCTTTTAAAGACCCCCCCCAAAAATAGATCGAAATTTAAAAAAAATAATAATAATACTATATAAGATAATTTAATTTAAATTATAATAAATAATAAATATAATAATAATAATTAATAAAAAATGAAAATATAAGAAATAAATAAATTAAAGAAAAAAGAAAGAAAGAAAGAAGGAAGGAAAGAAAAAAAAAGAAAAAAAAAAAGTAAAAAAAAACGCACATGTGATATAAAATAATAAAAAAAGCATATAATTCAGTTTTTAGGACACCAAAAATAAAAGAAAGAAAAATGAAATAAAAAATATATAAATTAAAATTAGAAAATAGCATATTTTAACAGGGCACAAAAACTAGAATTAAAAAATCTATCTATCTATCTATCTATCTATCTATCTATCTATCTATCTATCTATCTATCTATCTATCTATCAATCTATCCATCTATTTATCTATCTATCTATCTATCTATCTATCTATCTATCTATCTATCTATCTATCCATCTTGTTTTAAGTAAATAAGATCAATAAATCTAACGAACCCAATTAACTAACTCATATACACTGAGAGATAGATAGATAGATAGACACAGATAGATAGATAGATAGAAAGACACAGTAGATAGATAGATAGATAGACACAGATAGATAGATAGATAGATAGACACAGATAGATAGATAGATAGATAGATAGATAGATAGATAGATAGATAGATAGACACAGATAGATAGATAGATAGATAGAAGACACAGATAGATAGATAGATAGATAGATAGACACAGATAGATAGTATATATATATATATATATATATATATATATATATATATATAATAGATAGATAGATAGATAGATAGATAGATAGATAGATAGATAGATAGATAGATAGATAGATAGATAGATAGTTAGATAGATAGATAGATAGATAGATTGATAGATAGATAGATAGATAGATAGATAGATAGATAGATAGATAAAAATAATAATAAAATCTTATATAAAAATACACACTGGCAAATTAACCAACTGACAACTGTAAGCATATAAATAAATAAATAGATAGACAGATAAATGGATAAACAGACGAATATATAATCAAACAAGTGAATAAACAGATGAACAAGTGAGCTAAAAAAAAAAAAATCGTTCAATATTATCTTTCATTTCTCAATATCATCTCATCAAGACAAAGCTCTGTGGTTATTATTAGTTAATAATATGTACAACACACCTCATTAATTAATTGCTAATTATCTTAAAAGCCTTTTATGAGATTTGTTGACATCCGAAGAAATTAATATTAATCTGCGCGCATCTGTAAGTTCTTTTTCTTTCTCTCTTTCTCTCTCTCTCTCTTTTCTCTTTCTTTCTCTCTCTTTTCTCTTTCTTCCTTTCTCTTTCTTTGTCCTTTCCTTCTTCTTTTTTCTGTTTCTCTCTTTCTTCTTTGGTTTCTCTTTCTCTCTCTTACTGATTCTCTCTCTTTCTCTTTCTCTCTCTCTCTCTCTCTCTCTCTGATTCTCTCTCTCCCTCCCTCCCTCCCTCCTTCCCTCCCTCCCTCCCTCTCTCCCTCTCTTCCCCCCCCCCCAACCAAAAACAACATATGTACACCCGAACATCCCCAACAACATAGCACGGGAAAAAAAATGCTATGTAGGAGAGCCAGCCTATGCGCTCGCTATGCGGCACATGAACGCGGCAGCAGCACACAGCCCAAGCAAGGCCTACCTCCTCCCTCCCTCCCTCCCTCCCTTCCTCACACCTACCTACCCTCCCTCCCTCCCTCCCCTCCCCTTCCTCCCTCCCCTCCCCTCCCCTTCCTCCCTCCCCTCCCCTCCCCTCCCTCCCCTCCCCTCCCCTCCCCTCCCCTCCCCTCCCCTCCCTCCCATGCCTGCCTCAACCGGCGCTTCGTGTAGGCCCCCAGAAGCATAGGCCTAACTCACAAAAAAGGTGCCTCAAAGTCATTCCGCTTCTCGGCTTCAGTTACATAACGGATACAAGGACACATAGCGACGGTGGGATACGTGGGGGGGGGAGGGAGGGAGGGAGGGGGGAGAAATAAGCAATGGCGGAGGGTGGGGGGTGAGAGGTGCAGTGTGTGTGTGTGTTGGAGATGGGGGGAGGGGGATTGTGAGAGGGGGGGGTGTAAGACGATGGGAGGGACGGAGGGAGGGGGGGGAGGGAGAGGAAACACTCGAGGGAGGGAATCTGTTGACATATCTTAAGTTCTATGACCTTCAGTGATTCTGATTGTACTGTAGAGATACAATGTATTCCTATTTTACGATAA
>NC_051394.1:53821857-53829156 GCF_015228065.2 Penaeus monodon
AATAACAATTATTATCATTACGATTATTATAATAAGAATAAAAAAAAAGCATAAAGAGAAGAAGGGAATAATTTTGATAAACGAGGAAGAAAAAAAAAGTAATAACAGCAATAAACTGAAAATTATATATATTCCTTAAAAAAAAATATATATGAACATAAATTCTAAAGAAGCAAAATAAGATGAAGAAAATATATTTTTTTATTTCTGCAAAAAAAAAAAACTTAAATGCTAATAAAAAAATCGTTTTTTTTTTTTTGTTTTTTTTTTCAATGTGTTACCTTTTTTTTTTTCTTTCGGATCAATTTTTCATTATCTCTCTTTCTCTTCTCTTCTCTCTCTCATCTTACTCTTTTATTTTATTTTCTCTCCTTCCTTCTCCCTTTCCAGTTTCTCTACTTTTTTTCCTTATTTGTCTCTTTCTATATATTTTTTTTTCTTTTGTTCGCTTAGTATTTTTATACCTTTATCTATCTATCCTAAACTCTCCCCTTCCTTCCTTTCTCCTCCCCTCTCTTCCATTCCCTTCCTTTCTCTTCCCTTCCTTTCTCCTTCCTTTCCTTACATTTTATTTCTCTTTCTTCTCTTCTCTTCTCTTTCCTTCTCTTCTCTTCTCTTCTCTTCCCTCTTCCCTTCCCTTCCCTTCCCCTTCCCTTTCCCTCCCCTCCCCTTCCCTTCCCTTTCCCTCCCCTCCCCTCCTTCCTCCCTCCTCTTCCCTTTCCTCCCCTCCCCTTCTCCCTCCCCCTCCCCTTCCCTCCCCCCCTCACCCCCCATCCGCTAACCCTTCCCCTCCCTCCCCTTCTTCACCTCTTCCCCCTCACCCTTCCCTCCCACCCTCCCAGGGTACGCATCGCGTTACCGGGTGTCCTCGAAGGTAATCATTAAAAAAAAAAAAAAAAAAAAAAAAAAAAATCCCCATAGGCCTGATTACCACTGTCTCGAAAGGGTAGGCCTAAGGCACGTGTCCGGCGGGCATTGTTGGTGACTGAATAATATTTGTATATCAATAAGCACTTTCATCCATTGTTGAGAGAAAAAAAGGGATGGAGGTTAATTGTAGTTTCAAGGAGTGGTTATTATTGTTGTTGTTGTTGTTGTTTATGTCAAAGACACATATACGTATACGTATACGGACACGTACAAAAAAAAAAACAGATACGAAAACACACACACACACACACACACACATGAAGCTAACAAAACAAGCAAGAAGTTAACAACCTACACACACACACACACACACACACACACACACACACACACACACAACACACACACACACACACACACACACACACACACATGAAGTTAACAACCTACACACACACACACACACACACACACACAACACACCATCTCCACCCACACTACCCTTCCCCCTCCCTCCCTACACACCTCACATACCCCCACACACCTTCCCTCTCCCCTTACCCCCAACCCCACCACCCCTTACCCCTCCCCTAACCCCCCCAACCCCCCCCCCAGCACGCCTTATCTGGGTGTCGGGAGAAATACGATAAAAGTATGTTATTTCGCAAAGGAGAATTTCGCAACTGGAAGTGAAAATTATACACGAGATGATGTTGAAATTAGAAGTCGAGAAAATTACTTTGAGCGAAGTTCATCCATCAACAACCCCCCCCCCCCCAAAAAAAAAGGCTCTTTATCACACACACACAAAAATAAATAAATAAATAATAAAAGATAAATAAATAAATACATTGAAAATTAGATAAATAAAAGAAATAAAAAAATAATAAATTGAAAATTAAATGAAATAACCATGCATAAAGACATCATCATAATAATAATAAAAATCAACCAATAACATAAAAAAATATAATAATAACATAATCATCCCACTTTTATGAAAGAGACGATGCAAAAAAAAAAAAAAAAAAAAAAAAGGTTCAAAAGCCAAGAACACGTGTTTTAAAGTAACGGGGGGGGGGGGGTATAAGGGGGGAGGGAAGGGGAGAGAAGGGAAGGGATAAGGGGGGAGGGAGAGGGGAGAAGAGGAAGGGGAATGAAAGTGGGAGAGGAGAGAAAGGGGGAGAGGGGAGGAAGGGAGAGGGGGGGTAAGATGAGAGGAGAGGGAGAGAGGGGGAGAAGTGAGATTGGAGAGAGGGAGAAGGGAGAAGGGGAGAGAGGGAGAGGGGAAAACAGTGTCAAGGGAGAAGGGAGAAAGGGAGAAAAGGGGATAAAGGAGGAGAGGGGAGAAAGGGGAATAGGGGGAGGGGGTTAGGGGAGAGGTGAGGGGGGTGGGGGGGAGGAGCACAGCTGTTTCCCGCTCCTACGTGCGTGTAATTCGAAAACACGTGTCGTTTTTTTTTTCCCTGAGTGTATTTCTGCAATTTTTTTTTTCTTTTTAAGTCTTTTTTTTCTATTCTCTTGGTGTTCTTTTCTTCTTCTTGTGTTTTTCTTTTATTTTTTCTCTCGTTTCTATCGTTTTCTTTTTCTTTTCCCTTGTTATTGTTTTGTTTTTTTATTTCCTTTCATTTCATCTCTCTCTCTCTCTCTCTCGCTCTCTCTCTCCTCTCTCTCTCTCTCTCTCTCTTCTCTCTCTCTCTCTCAAGAGAGAGAGAGAGAGAGAGAGAGAGAGAGAGAGAGAGAAGAGAGAGAGAGAGAGAGAGAGAGAGAGAGAGAGAGAGAGAGAGAGAGAGAGAGAGAGAGAGAGAGAACGAGAAAGCGAGAGAGAGAAAAAAAGAAAAAGAGGAATAGACAAACAGACAGACAGACGTAGAGAAAGGAATTGACTGTCACACCTGTCGACTCCAGGCATATGATCTGTCACGGGAAAAAAACACAAATGTACCTCGTCATTTTCAGCCTAGGCCTATGATCCCTAACATAAAAAAATAATAATAATAATAATAACAATAATAATAATAAAGAAAAAAAAAATCTTGTCAGTTTCATTCATGTTTTTTTTTTATTAACAACGACAACAATAGCAACAGAAGCAATAACCACAACAATAATACTAGTAACGATAATAATAACGATAATGATGACACTAACGACAAACAACAACAAACAACAAAAAGCAACAAGCAAACAACAACAAACAAAAACAAGCAAACAAAAACAAACAAACAAAACAACAAACAAACAATCAAACAAACAAAAAAAAAAACAAACAACAAACAGAAACAAACAAACAAACAAAAAAACAAACAACAAAACAAGGGCAGATGAGAAATAAGCAACATGACTCAACATGGGGGTGGGGGAGGGGAGGGAGGGGGAGGGGGGGAAGAAGGGAGAGGAAAGTAAGACCGAAGGGAGATAGGGAGATAGGGAGGGAGAGGGGAGGGAGAGGGAAGGAGATAGGGAGGGAGAGGGGGGGATAGGGGAGAGGAAGGGAGGAGAGGGAGGGGATAGGGAGAAGGAGGAGATAGGGAGGGAGGGAGATAGGGAGGGAGAAGGGGGGGAAATGGGAGAGAAGGAAATGATACCAGAGGACAAATGATTGGAGAGAGAAGAGAAGAGAAGAGAAGAGAAGAAAAAGAAGGAAAGAAGACGATGATGATGAAGAGGAAGAGAAAACAACAATAACAACAATAATAAGAAAAGACGAGACAGACCAAGAACCCCCCCTCCCCCCCCCAACGCCTACGTCACGGCCGCCCAACCCTTCAAATTGACGCCGCGATTAACCCCCCCCCTCCTACCCCCTAACCTCCCCCACCCCCCCAACGAGAAGGAGATGATGAGAGGGTCGGAACTCCCCACTCCACCTCCACCCACCTCCCCCTCCACTCACTCCACCCACCTCCCCCTCCCACTCACTCCACCCCCCCCTCCACTCTCTCCACCCCCCCCCCTCCACTCCACTCCACTCCACGAATCGCTTCCGTAGATTTTCGACTTAATGACAGCCATTGACTCCCTAAGCTTGCGTGTGGATGCGGTCCTGGGCGGGGGGGGGGGGGGGGAAGGGAGAGGGAGGGAGGGAGAAGGAGGGAGAGGAAGGGAAAGGAGGGAGGAGAGGGTGAAAGAGAGGGAGAGAGGAGGAGAAAGGGGAAGGGAAGAGAGAGGGAGGGAGAGGAGGGAGAGGGAGAGAGGAGGGTGGGAAAGGAGGGGAAGGGAGGGGAGGGGGGGAGAGGATGAGAGAGAGGAGGAGAGAGTGGAAGAGGTGAGGTGAGGGGAGGGAGAGAGAGGGGGGGAGGGTGAAGAGAGAGGGAAGGAGGAGAGACAGATAGAGAGGGAAAGAGTGAATGAGAGGTTTGTTTAGATATATAGCTAGATTTCATGAATGGTATTTCATATACATACAATTAGATAGACAGATACATAGACAGATAGACAGATAGATAGACAGAGAGAAAGATAGATAGACAGAAAAATAAACCGTATAGACATGGTACACCACATCATGCTACACCCATCACATACACTACCCTACACAACACACGCACACACACACACACACACACACAACACACAACACACACACATATACATGTGTGTGTGTATATATATATATGTGTATATATGTGTGTGTGTGTGTGTGTGTGTGTGTGTGTGTGTGTGTGTGTGTGTGTGTGTGTGTGTGTGTGGGGTGTGTGTGTGTGTTTTTGTGGTGTTATATTATATATATATATATATATATTATTTTATATATATATAAAATTTATATACATATTATATAAATTTCTCGTTCCCCTCCTACTCTTACTCCTTTATATTCTCCTCCCCCCCCCCTCCTCCTTCCGTTTTCTCTTCAGAAATTAAAATCCTTTCTTGGGCGAATCTGCAAACAGCCTCTGCTTTAAATCTGATGCCGTATTGCATTTATTTTTATTTCTTTGTATTTCGTCTTATTCTTATTATCGTTATAAGTATCATTATTATTATTTTTTTATTATCATTATTATTATTTTTCTTCTTCTTCTCCTTCCCAGCCTACACACATATATTATCCCTCCTCATTCACAAATACAAACAAACACACACACATATCTCCCCCCCCCCCACACACACATACCTTCCTCCCCCCCAACACACACACACACGAACACACACACACATTTCCCCTCCCCCTCCCCACACACACCTCCTCCCCACACACACACACACATACACACACACACGAACACACACACATACTTCCCCCCACCCCCACCCCCCACACACACACGAACACAGACACACACACACACACCGGCGCCTGTGCACACCCACACCACCCAGGCATTATAACAACCCGCTGGTGTCATTAACATACGATAGGCCTACACAATGTCTCCCGGCAGTTCTACATTCTCCACGTGATATACTCATCCCCCTATATCCTATACCCGATCTCTCGAACATACCCGGGTGAGTGGAAGGAGGGAGGGAAGGGGAGGGAGGGAAGGGGTGGGAAGGAAGGAGGGAAGGAAGGAGGGAAGGAGGGAGGGAAGGAGGGAGGAAAGGAGGGGAAGGGAGGGAGGGAAGGAGAAGGAGGGAAGGAGGGAGGAAGGGTGTGTGATGAGAATCATTAAGGGTGATGGTGGTGGTGACCGTCCATGATAATAATAATAATAATAATAGTTATTATTTTCATTAATATTATTATTATTATTATTATTATTATTATTATTATTATTATTATTATAGTATTTGGAATTATTATAACAATATTAATATTTACAATATATAGCAATATTAATCATTACAAAAAAAATAACAACAACGACAACAACAACAATAATAATAATAATAACAATAACAATAATAATAACAAGAACAACAACAACAACAAAAACAACAACCGAAATAATAGTATAATGATGATGAATAATAATAATTATAATAATAATAATAATAATAATAATAATAATAATAATAAAGATAATGATAACAATAACATTTATAATAAAAATGAGAATAATAATCATTATAATATTAATAATAACTGTAATGATAGTCATTAGCATAAATAAAATATATTTTTTTCAATACTCCCTAAAAGAAACTATTTGGCAACTCTAACACTTAGCTCCGCCCCTTTGATCAGTCTTGCAGTAAATGGTATAGCATTATATATAACCATTTATCAACAATAAATACCATTGTAAACATCAATGGTATATCAGTTACTTGGATCACTATTAAAACAACTTTATTATAACATAAGTAAATAATAAAAAAAAAATATGCCGCAAAAAAACTAGGCGTAACTCAGTGACGTCACACATGCACTGGCCAATCAGCATCGCCGAAGGTATGTAGTTGCGTAACACCATTTTTCAATTCATTTTTTTTTTCCTTTTATGGTATAAACTGTTCGAAATATATGAATAAATAGATAAAAATGATAAATAATGATGATAACAGTAATGATAATTACAGTAATAAATCAACAGTAATAATAATGTCGATAATGAAAATAATAATAATAACAATAGTGATAGGAATAATGTTTAAGAGAATAATGATAATAATGATAAATATCAATAATAATAATAAAAAAATAATGATGATAATAATAGCAATAATAATAACAAGGATTATGGTAATGATATTGACAATAATAATAATGATGATAATAATAATAATAATAATAATAAAGATAAAATAGATTATAATTATAACAATAATAACATCAAAAAAAAAAAAAAAAAAAAAAAAAAAAATAGGAAAGAGAACCTCGATCTTCAAAAAAGAAAAAAAATTATATAAGAAAAAAAGAAAAAGGAAAAACAGACCATAGATCAAAATTAAATATAATCAAAGTCAAATTTGAAAAAAAAAAAAAAAAAAAAACACATTACCTTCCCATGCGGTTCCCTCCCGAATACCGATAGGCCTAAAACCACACGGAATAAACAAGCAGGCAGCTCCCCCCCTCTCTCTCCCCCCCCCTCCCCCCCTTTCTCATGCCTAGGCCTCCATAGACAGAGCGTGCAATAGGCCTAACATGCAACGCGGCTGGACAAAGGGAAAAACCACACAGCGAGCAAAAAGAAAAGAAAAAAAAGAAAAAAAAAAGAAAAAAAGGGGGTATGTCCTTTTCCATAAATACACGAATGTGTAATCGCGTGTTTCGATATTTCTTGTCTGTTCTTTCTTTCCCTTCTATCTCTTCCTTTCTCTTTCCTTTACCCTTTTTGGCTATTTCCACTTTTCCTCTTATTCAGATATCTTTTTATCATTATTTTTTTATAGTTCTCTCTCCTCTCCCCTATCTGTTATCCCTCTAAACCCCTCTCTATCTCTCTCTCTCTGTCTCTCTCTCTTCTCTATCTGTCTCTGTCTCTGTCTCTCTCTCTCTATTATTTTCTCCCTTCTCATACCCCTCCTCTCTTCCTC
>NC_051394.1:53836756-53844256 GCF_015228065.2 Penaeus monodon
ATCTTGTCTATCTAATCCACGTCTATTTATATATCTATCTGTCTCTCTATCTATTTCTTTGTCTATCTATCTGCCTGTCTATCTCCCTCTATCTCTATCTCCCTCTCACTCAGAGAGAAAGAGCGGAGAGAGGGAGAAAAACGGGAGAAAAATGGAAAGATAGAGGAATGAAACGGAAGAAAGAGAGGAGATAACAAAATTAAGAATAAGTTGGGGAGAGAGAGAAGAGAGAAGGGAGAAAAGAGAAGAGAGGAGGGGGAGGGGAAGGGAGATAGGAGACGAGAGAAGGGAAGAGACGAAGAGAGAAGAAGGAGAGAAAGGGAGAAAAGAGAAGAGAGAAGAGAGTTAGAGGGGAAAAGGGGGGGAAGAAGAGAGAAAGGAGATAGGGAGAAAAGAGAGGCAAATTAGGGAGAAAAGAGAAGAGAGTTAGGGAGAAGGGGGAGGGGTGGGAGAGAGGAGGAGGAGGAGGAGGGGGGGAGAACATGACATTCTTCTGACATTCACAGAAACGACGTCCCTCTATCGCGCGGAGAAAGACAGCGAGAGCACAGATTCATTTCACAGGACAATTGGCCACAGAAAGGATCATGATTTGTTAAAAATGTCTTTCTTTTCTGGCGGGGGGGGGGAGTGGGGGGGTTGAAGTTTGAAAGGGAAAGAGGGGGAGAGGGAGAGAAAGAGGAAGGGAGGGAGAGAGAGAGAGAGAGAGAGATGAGATAGGAGAGAGAGAGAGAGAGAGATGAGAAAGAGAGAGAGAGAGAGAGAGAGAGACTGACAGAGACAGAGACAGAGAGACAAAGAGACAGACAGAGAGAGAGAAAGAAAGATTTACAGACAGAGAGACAGATAGAAAGGGAAAGCGTACGTGACCAGAGACAGAAGATAGACAAAGAGAGAGAGAAAAAAAACACAGAAAGACAGAACGAAAGATACTTTTAACAAGTACCAATTCAAGAAAAATGAATGAGAAAGGAATAAGAAAAAAAATATTGTCTTTACAGTGTGTTCGTAAATGTCGATTTCGGAAAAGAAAAGAACAAAAAAAGAAGAAAAAAACGCGAAAATCAAATTACAGTAATTTCTTGGGAGACGAGACGCCCGAAAAAAGGAAAAAAGGGAAAGAAAGAAAGAAAGAGAGAAAGAGAAGAAAATGATAGTCAAGTAGGGAAAAAAATAAATAGCGTTCTCCCTAAAAATATATGGAAAGGAATGAGCGAGAAAACTAAGAAAAAAGTGAGGGAGAGGGGGAGAAAGAAAGAAAGAGAGAGAGAGAGAGAGAGAGAGAGAGAGAGAGAGAGAGAGAGAGAGAGAGAGAGAGAGAGAAAGCGAGAGAGAGAGAGAGAGCGACCTTAATACTTGGAACTGCAAGACAATGTCCATGTGGGGAGAGAAAGAGAGGGGGGTGGGGGGTGGGAAGGTGGGGGGGAGGCTAATATGGAGGCGAGGGAGAGAGGGGAGGAGGGAGAGGAGGGGGAGAGGGAAAAGGGGAGGAAGGTTGGTATAGAGGAGAAGGGGGAGAGAGGAGAAAGGAGAGAGAGGGGGAGGAGGAGAGGGGAGGGAGGGGAGAGGAAACTTTGACAGGGAGGGAGGTTGGAGGGAAGCGGGAGGGAGGGAGGGAGGGAAGGAGCGTGTGCGTGTGTACGTGCGTGTGGACATGCACGTCCGTATACGTGTAAGTATTCGTGTACTCGTACATACATACATACATACACGTGTACGAAAATCAGCGTGCGTGTGTATTACCAATTCAGGTGAACAGACTTTTCACATTCTGTCTGTCTTTCAATTGTTATCGTGAATGGCTGTATCTCCTGATCTCTCACCTGACGAACGTTTTTCCCATTCATTCGGCCGAAGTCAGCTGATCGGCTCATGGGCTATATGCCTATTATCCGCGGAACACCTGCCTCCTATTTCTGCCATTCAAGTTTCCTGTTTTTGTTTTATTTTTTTATTTTTTTTTCTTTTCTTTCTCTCTCTTTCTTTTCTTTTCTTTCTTGCTTGCTTGTTTGTTTGCTTTCTTTCTTTCTTTCTTTCTTTCTTTCTTTCTTTCTTTCTTTCTTTCTCTCTTTCATTCTCTCTCTCTCACTCTCTCTCTCTCTTTTCTCTCTCTCTCTATCTATCTATCTCTCTATCTCTCTCTCTATCTCTCTGTCTCTGTCTCTCTCTCTATCTCTCTCTCTATCTATCTCTCTATCTATCTCTCTCTCTCTGTCTCTCTCTCTCTCTATCTATCTCTCTATCTCTCTATCTCTCTCTCTTTCTACATACATCGGGTCTACTAACTAACTCTTCTAATTCCTTCCCTCTCCTCGTATTTCTTCCCTTCCCTTCCCCTCTCTTCCACTCTCCACCTCCTCTTTCTTCATTACCTTTTGCTAATCAACCCCGTAATAACACCATATTGCTGCCAAAATCTCGTTAGCCTCAAAAATGTAATTAAATCCATATTTTCGTGTTTCTGTTTTTTTTCTCTCTCTATTTTCTTTCTCTCCCTATTTTCTTTCTTTCTATATTTTCTTTCTCCTCTCCTCTCCTCTCTTCGCCTCCTTCCCCTCCTTCTCCCCATCCCTCTTCCATTTCCTCCTCCCTCTCCCTCTCCCCATCCCCATCCTCTTCCCCTCTCCTTTCCCTCCCTCCCCTCCCCTCTCCCCATCCCTCTCCCCTCCCAACCCCCTCCCCTCCCCATCCTCCTCCCCTCTCCCCTTCCCAACCCCTCCCTCTCACCCTCCCTCTCCCCTCCCAACCCTCTCCCTCCCCTATCCTCCTCCCTCTCCCCCCCCTCCGTCTCAATTCGCCCATCGCTGTCAATTCGAAACCGTAATCGCACGTTCAATCAAAACATCACAGATTAGCGGCCGGAACACCTGTAGCAGCTGAACGACGCTCAAAGGCTACGCTAGCAGTTTCGCCGCTGTGGTTAGCATACGTAATTTCCATATATATATATATATAATATATATATATATATATAATATATATATATATATATATATATATATATATATATATATATATATACTATTGTATTAATTTATATAATATATATATATATATATATATATATATATTATATATATATATATATATATATATATATATATATATGTGTGTTGTTGTTTGTGATGTGTGTGTGTGGTGTGTGTGTGTGTGTGTGGTTGTGGTGTGTGTGTGTGTGTGTGTGTGTGTGTGGTGTGTGGCGTGTGTGTGTGTGTGCGTGTGCGTGTGTGCGTGTGTGTGCGTGTGCGTGTGCGTGTGTGTGTGCGTGTGTTTGTGTGTGTGCGTGTGTGTGTGTGTGTGTGTGTGGGCGCGTGTCCAAGTAGGTTAATTTGTTCTACAGGTAGATCTTTACAAATTGATACAAATATACAATATTAATCCCAAAATCAGAATGATAAATGGAGAAGATAAAAAAAAAAATTCTATTCTAATAAATGAAAAAAAAAAAAAAGATAAAATAGAAAAAAAATATTAATCTTCCTGGAATTCCTATTATTCTGGCACTCCCTCCCCCGCCCCCCCTCCCCTTTCCCCTCCCCCCTTCCCCCCCAACCTTTCTCTTCGGTGCCCCCTCCCCCCCTTCCCTTCATCCTCTCCCCTCCCTCTCCCTCGCTTCCCCTCTTTCTCCCCTCTCCTGCTCTTCCCCTTTCTCCCTCTCCCCCTTTCTCCCTCTCTATCTTCCTCTTCCTCTTCCTCTTCCTCTTCTCTTTCCCCTTTTTCTTTTTCTCTCTTTCTTTTTCTGTTTCTTTCTCTTTCTCTTTCCCTTTCTCTTTCTCTTCCTCTTTCTCTGTCTCTCTCTCTCGCTCTCGCTCTCACACACACTCTCACTCTTTTTCTCTCTCCTCTTTCACTATCCACTTTTCCTTTCTCCCTCTTCCTCTTCCTTCTTCCACTTTCCACTCTTTCCTTCTCCCCATCCTCCTCTCCGCCTCTCCCCCTCTTCCTCTCTCCTCTCTCTCTATCTCCTCCTCTTCCCTCTCTCCCTGCCTCCTCTTCTCCCTCTGCCCCTCTCTCCCTCTCTCCTCTCTCATCTCTCCCTATCTCCTCCTCTTCCCATCTCCACTCTCTCCCCCTCCCTCTCCTCCCTCCCCCCTCTCCTGTCATTCCCTCTCGAAGTGATGGTCAAGTCATATATAAGTAAAAACCCAATCGGTAGCGTTGCTGATTAAAATTGAAACCTCCCTCCCCTATATATTCTCCCTCACACCCCCACCTCCACATTCCACCTCCACCCCCACACTCCACCTCCTCCTCCACCTCCACATTCCACCTCCACCCCCACACTCCACCTCCACTCCCACACTCCACCTCCACCCCCACATCCACCTCCACTCCCACACTCTACCTCCACCCCCACACTCCACCTCCACTTCCACCCCCACACTCCACCTTCACCTCCCCCCCCCAACTCCCCCCCCCCCTTTAAAAAGATACAACCCACGTAGTTTTCGCTACAGAAAGGAAAGGTCACGTGATAAAACATTCGTGAACGGTTACCCCCCCCCTTCCCCTTTCCCCCTACACACACAAACCCTACACACCTCGAATCCCCATTCCAGTTCACACTTCCGTCCCCATTCCCGCTTCGATTCCAGCTCTCTTCCCCCTACCAGGCTTATCATAACTATTATCATCCCTCTCATCATCATCGTCGTCATCACCATCATTATCACCATCATTATCACCATCATCGTCGTCATCACCATCATTATCACCATCATTATCACCATCATCGTCATCACCATCATCGTCGTCATCACATCATTATCACCATCATCGCCGTCATCACCATCATCATTAATCACCATTATCATTATCATCATCATCATTTCCATGTCTTCTTTTATCAGAGGTTGTGACGGACCACCCAAATGAAACGCCCGTGCGCCCACAACCGAAAAAATCGACCTTCTTATCGAAGACAAACGTTTTAAAGAGACGAACAAACGTCTTGAAGACAAACAAACGTTTCAGAGAGACAAACGAACGTTTAAAAGAGACAAACAAACATTCTAAAGAGACAGACAAACGTTTTAAAGAAACAAACAAACGTTTTAAAGAGACAAACATTTTTTTTAAGAGGCAAACAAATTCTTTAAAGAGAAAGAAACTAACGTTTTAAAGTTTTAAAGACACATACAAACGTTTTAAAGAGGCCTTTGTGTGTTGCAGTCTCAAGGATAGGCCAGGCTAGGTCTAATGAATATCGACTGGGGGGGGGGGGGGCTATAGACTACACGATATATGTAATCAAAAAATAGATAATCTCCCCCATAGAAGCCAATAATTGACATGTTTCTGGCATGTGCGAATGTCTTGTGTGTGTGTGTGTGTGTGTGTGTGTGTGTGTTTGTGTGTGTGTGTGTGTGTGTGTGTGAGTGTATGTGTGTGTAAGTGTATGTCTGTGTAAGTGCATGTATGTGCGTGTGCGTGAGCGTGTGCGTGTGCGTGTGCACGCGTGCGTGTGTACGTGTCTGTGCGCGTCTGCCTTTCGACGCGTGTACGCACTTGAATACACGCATGCGCATGCGTGTACAAATAAACGAATACGTATGACCATACGCGCATAACGCGTACATACACGCATACATATTATCGAAGAAATACCATCGTGTGCGCAAACATACGTCCATGACGCGTGTGCGTAGGCCGGTCTGCGTGTCTTTGCATTCATGTAAGCAAGACCACGCCACGCCCCCCCCCCCCCCCGCCCGCCCATTCCGCCCATGCGTAGGCCTTCTCCTGTGGCCTTTGTTCGACTCGCCGAAATGTCACATTAAATATATCCCGCCGGCTTCTGTTGGGGGGGGGGGAGGGAGAAGGAGAAGAGAGAGAGAGAGAGAGAGAGAGAGAGAGAGAGAGAGAGAGAGAGAGAGAGAGAGAGAGAGAGAGAGAGAGAGAGAGAGAGAGAGAGAGTCAGAGACAGAGACAAAAAAGGAGAAGAGACAGACAGACAGACAAGAGAGGCGAACATAGCAAAAGAGAAGATAGAAAAAAAATAAAATGGCAAAGTAATGAGGAAAAAAAAAACAGAAAGAGAGAGAAAAAAAATAACAGAAGCAAAGAGACCAAACAAGAGACAAAGAAAAAAAAAACTATACAAGGACTTAAATAAAAAGTGGTCGACCATGCACATAGGCCTACAGACGACACTAAACATGCAGCCTTTTCATTTCATATTCAATTAACAATCTGTCTAGTTTCATCCACCTTGTTGGGCGTGCCTATTAATCTCCTTTTTTTTTTTTTTTTTTTTTTTTTTTTTTTTTTATGTATAGGCCTATACGTAATTGTGTGAATATGTGGTTGTATGTGCGTATGTAGGAGGGGGAGGAGGTGTGTGTGTGTGTGTGTGTGTGTGTGTGTGTGTGTGTGTGTGTGTGTGTGTGTGTGTGTGTATGTGTATGTGTGTGCGTGTGTGTATGCATAAATATGTGTATGTGTCTTGTGTATGTGTACATGCATGTGTATGTGTATGTGCACTTGCATGTATATGTGCATGTGAACGTGTACGTGTATGTGTATATGTATATGTACATGTATGCGCATGTGTATATGTGTACGCGTACGTATATTAGCAGGAGCTCTGTATATGTAAGTAAGTATGCGCATGTGCGTGTCAGCTGTACCAAAATCTATTCAAATTATGCGCATGAGACAAACTAATTTCCTTTTTTTTTTCTTTCTAATAAACACGAGCTTCCCCCCCTTCAGCATCCCTCGAAGCTTCCATGCAAACGACCGGCCGCTCTCCTCAAAAATAAATAAATAAATAAATGAAATATAAATACTACTACTACTAATAATAATAATAATACGAATAATGATAATTATTATTATTATTATTTTTATTATTATTGTTATCATTATAAGTAAGTAAATCAGATTATGCGACCAATCCAGCCTATCATAACATGCGCATAAGAAGAGAATGGGAGAACACGATGATGATGATGAATTAAGAAAAAAATAAATGAAGATAAGAAAAAAAAATTAAAAACGAAAAATTGATTTCCGCTTCGCGTCAACGGCCAAGCGGGACCCTCCCTACACCCCCCCTCTCCCTACACCCCCCCCTCTCTCCCTCTGTCTCTCCCCCACGCTCCCTACACCCTCCCTCTCTCCCTCTGTCTCTCCCCCACGCTCCCTACACCCTTCCTCTCTCCCTCCCTCCCTCATCTCTCCCCCCCCCACGCTCCGTACACCCTTCCCCCTTCTCCCCCCTCCCTCATCTCTCCCCCCCCACGCTCCGTACACCCTTCCCCCTTCTCCCTCCCCATCCCTTCTCCCCCCCCCCCCCACGCATGCGCCCTCGGCCCTCTGCACCCCAATAAAAAATGCAGTCATCTCGTCTCACCAGTCTTGGCCGGCGACGCGCAGCCAGGCCTAAATAAGTCGCTTTTTTTCTCTCTCTTTCTCTTTTTCTCTCCGTGTATCACCAGGCCTATATACATACATACATCTCTCTCTCTCTCTCTCTCTCTCTCTCTCTCTCTCTCT
>NC_051394.1:53874951-53879951 GCF_015228065.2 Penaeus monodon
TCCTCCTCCTCCCTTCTTTTCTTGTCTCCCTCCCTCCCCCTCTTCCTCCTCCTCGCCATCTTCCTTTCCCTCCAAGCGATCTGGAAGAACGGGGAAAAAGAAGAGGGGGAGGGGGTGGGGGGGAGGGGGTGGGGGGAGGGGAGTCTAAAAATTGTAGTCTTGTGAGAAAGGTGGTGTGGGGGGGAGGGGAGTGAAGAAGGTAGGGGGGAGAGGGGAAGGAGGAAAGGTAGGAGAGAAAGGAAGGTTACTGTTTCAACCTCCTCTCTCTCTCTCTCTCTCTCTCATCTTTCCTTTTCCCCTCTTCTCTGTCCTTCTCTTTTTCCCCTTTCTCCCATCTTTCTGTCTTCCCTCCTCCTCCATTTCTCTTTATTCTCCTTCTCCCTCCTCTTCTCTTCCCTCCCTTTCTCCCTTTTCCCTTCCTCTCTCCTCTCTCTTTCCCCCTGTTTCTACATCGCCTTCCCCTCCTCTTCCTCCCCACCTCTCCATCTCTCTCTCTTCTGCCATACCGTATTTTTGGTGTTGGTTACCTGCGCACTCCAGGCGAAGCAGAACAGGGGAGTGCGGATGGGGGGGGGGGGGAGTGGGTGAAGTGAGGATGGGGGGGAGTGGGTGAAGTGAGGATGGGGGGGAGTGGGTGAAGAGGGGAGTGGGGGGAGTGGGGGAAGAGGGGGAAGGGGGGGGGAAGCCATCTCTTTCTGGCCTAATTTATTTAAGCATTCTGCTGGCTGGGAAGACTGGACGCGAGTACTGCTTACTCCACTGAAAGTACCTTCACCTTACCATATATATATATATTTTTTGTGTGTGTCTATTTCTTTTTTTTATTTATGTACTCATCTGAAGTCTAATTAAACTGTACTTTTCATATATTCCCCTTTTTTTTCTTTTTTTCTTTTCTCTCTCCTTTCTTTTTTTTATCATTTTTTTGTTAAAGGAGGTTTAGCAGAGTAATTTAGTTTATTTGTTTGTTTGTTTGTCTTTTCCCGTGTGGTGTATTGTAATCTCATGTTCTCAAAAAAAAAAGGAAAGTGACGATGAGCTTAACGTGGTAAATGGAAAGAGAGGAAGAAGAGAAACAGATAAGAAATTAGAGTATGCAGTTTGACCCACAAACACCGTACATCCGCCACCCTTTAGGCTTGCAGGAGGCCTAACCATGGAGTGCGATGTTGCCACGTCTCAGTGCACGCGATTTTACAGGGCGGGAAGAAAAAAATAATTTCGTTTCTCCACCCCTCCATCTCTTCTTTCACCGTTTTTCTTTCTAATTTGCCATATAACTAACCTGTGGAAATCAGATAAAGAGAATTAGAGAGAGTATCTATGAATCTTTCTCTCTGATGATTCGTAGATGTAAACTGTTTTTTTTTTTCTTTCTATTTTTTTCTCCCTTCTTTTAACTATAGCGAACGACGATATAAAAGTTTGTTTTTCATAAGTGTAGACTAGAAAAAAGGGGGGAAGAGAGAGAGTTCCCCGGCCGGTGTTTTCAACTGACTACGCCAAAATCGATTGAAGCTGCGAAGTGAAAAATGGACGAGAGGAAGGAGAGAGAGAGAGAGAGAGAGAGAGAGAGAGGCTTGGCCACTCTTGCAACAGCGCACATACACACTAGTTCCGTCCATAGTTTCTGTTTTTTTTTTTCTTTTCTTTGTAAAGATTACAGGGAGGGAATGTTGCAATTTGATTTTGCGCAAACTTCAGGAGGAATTTTGCAAGGGAAGGCGAGTTCACGGAAATGCTATGGCTTCCCGTGTCTTAAACTAAGCTCGGTCGCTATGCCGGAATCGCTGAATCAATAGTACAACCCTGAAGTAGTCTCGTCTTGTGTAGTAAAAGTAGATGCAGATACAGTGGAAGAATAAACGAGACACATACACACAGAAAACAACAACAATAAAAAGAAATAAAGAAAGAGAAGCCGCAGCAATAGTATCACAACAACAACAACAAAATACGAAATCAAAACAGAGAGAAACCAACCGCAACAAATAAAATCACAGAGGCGGTATTTTGCCACACACGATCAAACACCGGTGCATAACCCTGGTTTAAATTACACTCCATTTATCCGCCGCTGGACAAAGGCCGTTGCATAACCCTAGGCTATGACACTGACCCTAACGAACACAACCTGTGATATTCATGCGTTAAAAACTACAGCTGCTCCGACCTCGGTGCCGGCCCTTCCCTGGCCCTCGGTCCTGTGTACCTTCCCACCCTTTTAACCCTGCCAGTCTGTAATCCTGTAATCCTGCAGCGCTGCCACTCTGTAGTCCTGCCAATCTGTCAGTCTGTAGTCCTGCTAACCTGTAGCCCTGTCATTATGCCAGTCTGTAGTCCTGCTAACCTGTAGCCCTGTCATTCTGTCAGTCTGTAGTCCTGCTAACCTGGAGTCCTGTCATTCTGTCAGTCTGTAGTCCTGCCACTCTGTAGCCCTGTCAATCTGTCAGTCTGTAGTCCTGTTAACCTGTAGTCCTGTCAATCTGTCAGTCTGTAGTCCTGCCACTCTGTAGCCCTGTCAATCTGTCAGTCTGTAGTCCTGCTAACCTGTAGCCCTGTCATTCTGTCAGTCTGTAATCCTGCCACTCTGTAGCCCTGTCATTCTGTAGTCCTGCTAACCTGTAACCCTGTCAATTTGTCAGTCTTAAATGCTACCAGTCTGCAACCCTGTCAGTCTGTCAGTCTTAAATGCTACCAGTCTGCAACCCTGTCAATCTGTCAGTCTGCAACGCTGCCACTCTGCGACCCTGTAATCCTGCCACCTTGTAACTCTGCTGTTCTGTAACCCTATAATAATACCCTTCTGTAATTCTGTAACCGTGCCACTCTCTAACAAACTGCAACCCTATAACCCTGTAACTCTGCCATCTTGTAACCCTGTTACCCTGCCACACTGTAACCTTGCCAACCTGTAACCCTCTCATCCTCTAACCGTGCCAATTTGTAACCCTGCCACACTGTAACCTTGTAACCCTGCCACACACACACACACACACACACACACACACACACACACACACACACATATATATATATATATATATATATATATATATATATATATATATATATATATATATATATATATATATATCCAAATTTCGCATGTTAGCAAATTTACATTCCCTTATCTCTTGCCTCGCAATTGCAATTTTCCTAATTAAGTATTAAGAAGTAATGAAGATTACTATAATCTCCATAGTTATTTTTGTTCTATATTGCGTGTTATTATCATATTATTATTATTATTATTATCATCAATATTGTTGTTGTTATAATAATAATAATAATAATAATAACAATAATAATGATAGTAATAATTATTATTATTATTATTATTATTATTATTGTTATTATTATTTTCTTTTCTTTAGATCTGCTAATTAAAATCAAACACCGGGTCACTACCAGCAACCTAGGGTGATTGAAGTTAGAACACTAACAGAAATATGCTCACAACTTCTGCAGCAGCTCCTTGAGTGTATAGCAAAAGCAGTACATTACCTCATTATACTCTTCCCTTGTCCATCTAAGTCTTGTTTTCTTTTGATTGATAGTACAAGATGGCCGAACCGCAGGGCCAGGGGTGGGAACTATCCCGTCCTAGTAACCTGGCGGATTTTGATAAATGGAAGAGTTAGACTTAGATATTATTATTATTATTATTATTATCATATTGTTAGTTATTATAATCATCATTATTGTTATTTTATTATGATTAATATCATCATCCACATTATTACGATGATAATTATTACTACTATTATTGTTGTTATTATATTCATAATAATTCTAATAATCGTTATTATAGTGCTAGTTCATGTTTCTTATTACTGTTGTTATTGAAATCGTTAATCGTTAATTATTATCTTCAATTGTTATCATTATCGTTGTTGGTATTTCCTTTGTTATTGTTGTTCTTGCTGTCATTATCATCGGCGTTATTATGGTGATTCTGGTCATGGCATTAGGGTATGGTTTTCATCATTATCATCTCTCATCATCACCATTATCATCACCATTATCTTATCTTCTCCATCATCATCATCATCATCCTTGTCATCGTCATCATCATCGTCATCGTCATCGTCATCGTCATCATCACTGCTATTATTGTCATTATAATTATCATAGTTGTTATTATTAATACTATTGTTATTATTATCTATCTCCCTATCTATCCATATGCATAGACACACACACACACATACACACACACACACAAACACACACACACACACACACACACATACACACACACACACAAACACACACACACACACACACACACGCACACACACACACGCATACACACACACACACACACACACACACACACACACACACACACACATGCACGCACACACACAGGGGGTTTGTTTACAGATAGCCACCGGCCACGTGTTTACAGGTCGCCTCCGGATGTATTTTGGGGCGAAAATCTCACTCTTTTCTTCCATTTTATCGACTCTAAGGGAAAGAACCACGAGAGCAACTCGGGGAAAAGATTTCAATCACGTTTATTGTTTCTCGGGACGAAGATCAATCACGAGAAATGTGATAACATAGAAATAAAAAGAAAAAGAAAAAGAAAAAAAAAAAATATGAGGTGCGTGTGCTTGGGGGGACAGGGGGGGGGGGGAGAGAAGAATTGAGTGGGGGGGGGGGGGTGAAGAGGAATAGATTATGTGTTTATTTTATTTATATTTGTCTATTCTATTTTTGGAGTTTTTTTTTTTTAATATAGATATGAGGAGAGCGAGAGTAGAACTGAAAGAAATGAGAAAAAAAGGAGAAAGGAAAAGCGATATATATATAAAATCTCTATCTCTATCTATTTTTATGTCTCTATATTTCATCCTCTATCTGTTTATCTATCTCCCTATCTACTTGTCCTGATGCTTCTTCACCCGCATTCTTAAGTTTTGAATAAAAGCGGTTTTCATAATTATTGTCTCAGTTACCGTTTCTTGCGATCCCTGGCAAGTATTGGTGCC
>NC_051394.1:53884951-53887451 GCF_015228065.2 Penaeus monodon
CATTCATTCCTATTCACACCTTTTTTTTCTAATTTTACAACAATCTCCGTAAATAAAACACAAAAAGCAGACACAGTGACACCGAGCATTATGAAATCAACCCTTGCTAGCTATTCTCGACGCTATTAACAACGCAATTTTTTTTTTTCCTCCGAGGTTGACGCCAGATCACGCCCGTTCACACAGCCACACGCGGCCGCCCATACAAGCCTCGCCTTCCCTCCCCCGCACGCCCGCAACGCCCATTATGAGCAAGGTCCCGCCCACGGTTATGTAGCTGAGATCCCGGTTGACGGATTACCTCTGGCTACCCCCCTCCCTCCCCCACCCACCCATCCACTCCCCTTTCATACCCCCTCCCCCTCCTCCCCATTTCTCCACTTAATTTTCTGCCTCTTTTTTTATCGATTCCTCTTCTTCTTGTTCGTTTTTTTTTTTCTTTTTCTTTCTGTTTCTTTCTCTTTCTTCCTTTCTTCCTTTCTCTCTCTCTCTCTGTCTCCTACTCTGTTTTTCCTTTCTTGCTCGTTATTGGGATTCTTCTTCTTCTTCTTTTCTCTCTCTCTCTCTCTCTCTCTCTCTCTCTCTTCTCTCTCTCTCTCTCTCTCTCTCTCTCTCTCTCTCTCTCTCTCTCTCTCTCTCTCTCTCTCTCTCTCTCTCTCAATTTCTATTTTCCTATCTCTCCATCCCTTCCGCTGTCAAACACAAGCACGCTCACGGAATATCTATAATTACGTAGTGTGGACGTGTACAGCTGTGTGTGTGTGTGTGTGTGTGTGTGTGTGTGTGTGTGTGTGTGTGTGTGTGTGTGTGTGTGTGTGTGTTTATGTGTGTGTGTGTGTGTGTGTGTGTGTGTGTGTGTGTTTATGTGTGTGTGTGTGTGTGTGTGTGACGAGAGGAATGAAGGGATCAAGGAAGAAAGAGGAAGAGGAGAAGACAGAGAAAGAGGAAAATTAAGGAAGAGAAGGAGGCGACGAAAGGAGGAAAAGGAGGAGACGAGGAAGAGAGGAGGAAGGGGAAGAGGAAGGGGGAAATAGGAGATTAAAAGGAGGAGGAGGAGGGAAGGCGGAAGAAGGAGGGAGGAAAAAAGAGAAGGAGGAAGATGGAAGAAGAGGAAAGAGGATAAGGAGGAAGAAGAGGAAGCTGAAGAAAGAGGAAGAGGAGGAGAGAGAAGAGAGAGAATAGGAAAGAGAAGGAGAAAATGAAAAAAAAAAAGATAAAGGACGAAAAAAGTCGAAAAAAAAGAAAAAGAAGAGGAGAGAGAAGGAAGAGAAAAAGAGAAAGAAAGAGAGAGAGAGAGAGAAGAAAGAAAAGATATCGAAATAGAAAGGGATTCACCTTGGGATCCATTCGACCTTCCTCCGCAGCCACACAATCACCGAATGTAAGGAAAGGCTTGTGTTTCTTTTTTTTTTTTTTTTTTTTTTAATTCCCCGAAACAAATACATACATAATGAGAGGTCGGTGGCCTATTCGGCGTCTCCCCTTCCCCCCCCTCCCTCTTCCCCCCCTCCTTCCCTCCCTCTTCCCTCTCTCCCCCTCCCCCCCCAACTTCACGCACACACCCACCCTGTCGCCTCCTGTTGGGGGGGGGGGGGTGCTCAACTACTTGGCTCTCTCGCGGAGACGTCTTTGTGGAGCTACAGTTCGGGCTTTTGTGTGCATCTGTGTATGTATATATGTGTGTGTGTTTATATATATATATATATATATTATATATATATATATATATATAATATATATATATATATATATATATATATATATATATATATATATATATATATATATTGTTTATATATGTATACACACACACACACACACACACAGAAAGAGAGATAGAGATAGATAGATAGATAGATAGATAGATAGATAGATAGATAGAGAGAGAGAGAGAGAGAGAGAGAGAGAGAGAGAGAGAGAGAGAAATAGATAGATAGATAGAAAGGTAGATACATAGATACATAGATAGGTAGTGAAATAAATTTATAGAGAGATAGACAGAGAGAGGAAGAAAGAGAGAAAGACAGAGATATGTATATATATGCATATATATATATATATATATATATATATATATATATATATATATATATATATATATATATATATATATATATAGTGTGTGTGTGTGTGTGTGTGTGTGTGTGTGTGTATTTTTATGTATTTATATGTGCGTAAATGTGTATGTGTGAATATGTGTGTGTACGTCGGTATACATCGCTCTCTCTCTCTCTCTCTCTCTCTCTCTCTCTTCTCTCTCTCTCTCTCTCTCTCTCTCTCTCTCTCTCTCTCTCTCTCTCTCTCTCTCTCTCTCTCTCTCTCTCTCTCTCTCTCTCTTTACTCTTCCAATACATCAATAGCCTCGTGATTAATAGTAACTTTAAACTAATAGAAAAAGTTATATTTTTTCCTCATTTTTTTTTCTCCTCTTCTTACTCTCTTTCTTGCGTATCGATTTCCTCTTTCGTTCATCTCCTCCTCCTTTCGTTCATCTTCTCCT
>NC_051394.1:53892451-53894951 GCF_015228065.2 Penaeus monodon
TTTTTTCTTCTTCTTCTTCTTCTTTTCCTTTTTGGTTTGTTTCGTTGTTGTTTTTATTTGCTTTGTTTTTGTTTATTGATTTTATGTTGTTTCTGCTTGAATTGCCTTGTTTATTCGTATTTAATTGTCTGTGTTTATTTCTCTTTAGCCTTTTTTCTCTCTATTCCCTTGTTTATTTATTTCTGCTGCTCTTGCTATTATTATTGTTATTGTTATTATTATTATTATTATTATCATTATTATTATTATTATTATTATTATTATTATTATCATTATTATTATTATTATTATTATTATTATTATTATTATTTAGTCATTTTTTCCTTTGTTTGTTTGTATTGTTTACATTTTTATTGATCATCTATTTTCGTCGTTGTTGTATTTGTTTTTGTTATTGTTGTTGTTTTCTTCGGTTGTTTCCATATCCATTTACATTTTTCAAGCTGATTTATTTTCATTATTCAGGATAAAAGGCCTTAAAAGTCGTTATTTCTTATCTAATCTACTTTTTTTTTTTTTTTAATCTTTCCCTGTGTTTATTTGTTCCCTTTTTTGTTTTGTTTTTGTACTTACCGTTTATTTGTTTCTGTTTTATATCCTTCGTCTTTACTGTTCTTCAATATTCTTCGATTCTGTCTTATTATCATTCGTATTTTTTTGTTTTTGTTTTTATTCTCATTTGGCAAGCAATTATCCTCGTTCATTTCTTCCTAATAATAATAATAATCTTCAATTCTTTCTTATTGTCATTTATACTTTTAAGTTCTCTCTCTCTATCTATTAAGCTTATTCTTTTCCTCTGCGTGTTTTATTTAATATATCACGTAACATCAATATCTAGAATTTTTTGTTTGATATATCTTTTTACAAGTGTGGTTATGCAATAAAGTATTTTTTTTTCTTTCTCTCTCTCTCTCTCTCTCTCTCTCTCTCTCTCTCTCTCTTATACATGTATTTATATTTTCCAAGAATTATCTTTCATTTTTTTCCTATTTCCTCTCATTCTTACTTTTAACCTCTGGGTAGACTTTCTTTTATCTAAGGAATAATGCTTTCTTCAAAATTTTCATTTCCGGTTAAGTTTTCGAGATACATAAATAATGTAATAGTGATTTTTAAGAAATGCCACTTTTATTGAAAATACGATGTTATTATTATTATTTTTTTTTTTTTACTTATTGTCGTGAACACCAGTAAATAAGGATATATGTCACAGAATGAGTGTTTTAGATCTAATACTATGTTATTTATATAGTATGTACTAAAGGTCTTTACGTTTATGTACATACTGATTTGATATAGGTATATATATATATATATATATATTATAGATATTACATGTGTAGAATAGATATAAATAGGTTCACAGGTTCAGACACAGCAACATGTGCACAGAGATAAGAAGAAGCATTGGCACAGTATGAACTGAATAAGCCTGCCTGTTCTCCACTATATATGTACTATCTATCTATCTATCTATCTATCTATCTATCTATCTATCTATCTATCTATATATATATATGTATATATATATATATATATATATATATATGTTTATGTGTGTGTGTGTGTGTGTGTGTGTGTGTGGTGTGGTGTGGTGTGTGTGTGTCTGTGTGTGTGTGTGTGTTGTGTGTGTGTGTGTGGTGTGTTGTGTGTGTGTGTGTGTGTGTGTGTGTGTGTGTGCGTGTGTGTGTGTGTGTGTGTGTGTGTGTGTGTGTGTGTGTGTGTGTGTGTGTGTGTGTGTGTGTGTGTGTGTGTGTGTGTGTGCATTTATATATCATCATCATCATCAATCTGTATCAATCCACTGCAGGACGTAGGCCTCTCCCAATCTTTTCCATATCTTCCTGACTTGCGTTTTTTGTTTCCAGTCTTGGCCCCCAAACTTCGTTATTTCGTCACGCCATCTTGCTATTGGTCTGGCTCTTGGCCTCGTTATGTTATCTATATCCCAAGTCTGTTTCTTTCTTTCTTTATCCATCTGTCGTCCTGTCTCCGACATATATGACCTGCCCTTGCCATTTCTTCTTTTTGATGCTCCCAAGTATATCTTCCACTTTTGTCTGTTCCCTGATCCACGTCGCCCTCATCCGATCTCTTAGGCTAATTCCCAGCATCAACCTCTCCATCCCTCTCTGGACACTTATTAGTTTCCTCTCCAGTAATTTGGTCGTAAATCACGTTTCTGGCCATAACTGGGAGGACGCATTGGTTAAAGACTTTTCTTTTTAAACATCATGGCAAGGAACCTCTTAGTATGCTACTGTGTCTACCAAAGGCGCCCCAGGCTAGACTGATGCGTCGCTTAATTTCCTCTTCGCTAGATGTGTTTGTCTGTATAAGTTGCCCTAGATATACATACTTGTCCACTGCCCCTAGCGCTTCGCCTTGTACATGTGTCTGTTCTAACTGAACTCTACTGTTAAACATAACCTTAGTCTTTTTCCTTCTCATCGCAACAATATCGTCTGCAAATCTTAGATTGTTTAGGTATTCGTCT
>NC_051394.1:53912451-53914951 GCF_015228065.2 Penaeus monodon
ATATATATATGCATACACGCGCCTCACCTCGTGATAAATTCCTCATGGATCTGGTTCAATATCGATTATGATTTTTTTTTTCTTTTCTTTTTTTTCATTGCTATTTTTCATTTTCTCATCAATGGCAAAAATAATGGCAATGTGATTTAATCTATTTTGACGGTTTAAGACGGATTCCGTAAGTCTAAAAGCAAAATTTTCGTTTGATTGTGTGTATTTTTCAAGGACTTTTCTGTTTGTATTGATTCCTCTTTTTAAAAAAAATAAGATTGCTGATCTGAGGCGCCGTAGGAAGAAGTAAATGGCAACAGAGCAAACACGTGGCAACTGAGGAAACACGTGGCAACAGAGCAAACACGTGGCAACATAGGAAACGCTTGGCAACAGAGCAAACACGTGGCAACAGAGCAAACACGGGGCAACAGGAATAATTTTGGGTAACAGAAGAGATATATGGCAACAGAAGAAGCACCTGTGGTAACAAAGAAAGCACATGGCAACAGAGACTATACAAGGCATCCGGAGTAAAATATGGCAATATAATTTTAAGATAGCAACATATATCAGATATCAAAAGGGGAAATACATGGCAACAGAGGAAACATATGGCGACAAGGATAAAAACATGGCAACAGAGGAAACATATATCACGGAGAGACGCCCATGGCAACAGAAAAAAAACACATGGCAACTGGATAAAGACATGACAACAGGGGAAACACATATCACGACGAGACCCATGGCAACAGAGGAGACACATGGCAAGAGAAGCAAGACATGGGATTATGAGAATCGTATTACAACCAATAGCAGCAAGACGCTTGTGGCAATAGAACCCTAGAGTAACAAAGGAAACACATGGCAACAGAACAAACACATGGCAACAGGAGAAAAACGTAGCAACAGGAGAAACTCATGGTAACAGGCGAAACACAAGGTAACAGAAGGAACACATGGCAACAGGAGAAAAATATGGGAACAGAACAAAACATATGATAACAGGAGAAACACATGGCAACAGGCGAAACACATGATAACATTAGGAACACATGGCAACATATGACATATATGGCAACAGAAGAAACATATGGCAACGTGAGAAACATATGGCGACGGAGGAAACGCATGGCAACAGGAAAAGTCTATATCAACAAAGGAAACATGACAACAGGAAAAAACACGTGGCAACAGAAGAAATACATGGCAACATAAGAAGCACATCTTAAGAGACGAACCTAATGGCAACAACAGAAACCCATGGCAAAAAATAAACCTATGACAACAGGATAAATCTACAGTAACAAAAATCTATGGCAACAATCACTTTGCCTTTCTCTCTTCCGTATTGCCATATAACCAAACGCAACGACTCCCACAAGCAATGCAAATCAGCTGATAACAAACCTGACAGATCAGTCAATGCCTACATTATTTTTTCCTGCGCTGGGATATCGACTGAGTCAGGGCAGCAGCATGTATTCACTTTCTTCTAAGATCGTGCTTTGAATATAGTCTAAGAACAGTAAGAAATAATTATGATAAGGATGGTGATGATGATGATGATGATGATGATGATGATGATAATAATGACGGTAATAATAATGGTAATAATAATAATAACAAAAAATAAAATAAAAATAATGATAATAATAATAATAATAATGATAATGATAGTAATGATAATAATAATAATAATAATAATAATAATAGTAATAATAATAGTAATAATAATAATAATAATAATAATAATAATAATAATAATAATAATAATAATAATAATAATAATTATAATAATAACAATAACCAAATTACACACCGGAACTAGACAGTGGTTTTCCTTATATTATAAAAATTTCCTTTCGAGACTGGAAAGTTGGGTAATGGGGGGGGGGGGGTCATAGTTAATTCGCTTTGCTATCTCTTATTCGATTTCTCTTTTTCGAAGTGTATCTACGGTTTGCACTTGCTTTCAAATATATTAAGAGGTTGTATCGGGGAAAAGTCTGCATATATATATATATATATATATATATATATATATATATATATATATATATATAATATATATATATACTATTTATCTATCTATCGTTATATTTATATATATATATATATATATATATATAATATATATATATATATAATATATATATATATATATATATATATATATATATCGCTCTGCCAGAAGGTTCGTCTACGTCTCGTGGTGATTTCCTGCGACCCCAACCGCCTGTACAGGAGGATGACGGTGAGAACGATGAAGCATCGCGGAATCTTTTAGCCAATGCAATCTACGGTGACCAAATGGGGTCTGAGGAAAGTCCGCGGAACCGAGTTGGTCGCGAAGCATTACAGCTGCACACTGCCGATGAAATTCGGGACCGCCGGCCGCTGCGACGACCTGCTGCTGCTGTATCTCAAGGGCCCGAGGACGACGCACGCCTGGGAGGCCCCTGCCGTCGCCTCCCTGTCTACCTATGACGTCTTCTACGGGTGT
>NC_051394.1:53944582-53947082 GCF_015228065.2 Penaeus monodon
ATCATTATTATTATTATTATTATCATATTTCTTATTTATTTTTGTTATTATTATTATTCCCATTATTATACCGTCATTATTATCATCATCATCATCATCATCATATCATCATCACCATCCTTATCATAATTATTTCTTACTGTTCTTAGACTATTTTCAAAGCACGATCTTAGAAGAAAGTGAATACATGCTGCTGCCCTGACTCGGGTCGATATCCCAGCGCAGGAAAAATTAATGTAGGCATTGACTGATCTGTCAGGTTTGTGATCAGCTGATTTGCATTGCTTGTGGGGGTCGTTGCGTTTGGTTATATGGCAATACGGAAGAGAGAAAGGGAAAGTGATTGTTGCCATAGATTTTGTTACGTAGATTTTTCCTGTTGCCATAGGTTTGTTTGTTTTTTTTCCATGGGTTTCTGTTGTTGCCATTAGGTTCGTCTCTTAGGATGTGTTTCTTATGTTGCCATGTATTTCTTCTGTTGCCACGTTTTTTTTTTGTCATGTTTCTTTTTTTAATACAGGCTTTTCCTGTTGCCATGCGTTTCCTCCGTCGCCATATGTTTCTCACGTTGCCATGTGTTTTTTCTGTTGCCATATATGTCATATGTTGCCATGTGTTCCTAATGTTTTCAGTGTTTCGCCTGTTGCCATGTGTTTTTCCTGTTATCATATGTTTTGTTCTGTTCCATATTTTCTCCTGTTTCCATGTGTTCCTTCTGTTACCTTGTGGTTTTGCCTGTTACCATGAGTTTCTCCGTTGCCATGTTTTTTTCCCGTTGCCATGTATTTCTCCCGTTGCCATATTTTCTCCTGTTGCCATATTTTTTTCCTGTTGCCATGTGTTTCTTCCCTTGCTACGTTTTTCTCCGTTGCCAGTGTTTGTTCTGTTGCCATGTGTTCCTTTGTTACTCTAGGGTTCTATTGGGCCCCAAGCGTCTTGCTGCTATGGTTGTAATACGATTCTCATAATCCCATGTCTTGCTTCTCTTGCCATGTGTCTCCTCGTTGCCATGGGTCTCGTCGTGATATGTGTTCCCTGTTGCCCTGTCTTTATCCTGTCGCCATGGTTTTCCTCTGTTGCCATGGGTGTCTTTTCCGTGATATGTGTTTTCCCCAGTGGGCATGTTTTTATCCTTTTCGCCATATGTTTCCTCTGTTGCCATGTATTTCCCCTTTTGATATCGATATATGTTGCTATCTTAAAATATTGCCATATTTTACTCCGGATGCCTTTTATAGTCTCTGTTGCCATGTGTTTTCTTTGTTACCACATGTGCTTTTTCTGTTGCCATATATCTCTTCTGTTGCCCATAATTATTCCTGTTGCCCGTGTTGCTCTGTTACCAGTGTTTGCTCTGTTGCCACGTGTTGCTCTGGCCCCGTGTTGCTCTGTGCCACGTATTTGCTCTGTTTCCACGTGTTTGCTCTATTGCCACGTATTTGCTCTGTTTTCCACGTGTTTTCCCCTGTTGCCACGTGTTGCTCTGTTACCACGTGTTTTCTCTGATCCCCTTTACTTCTTCCTACGGCGCCTCAGATCAGCAATCTTAATTTTTAAAAAGAGGAATCAATACAAACAGAAAAGTCTTGAAAAATAAGCACACGAATATTTTCCTTTTACACTTACGGAAACGTCTTAAACCCTCAAATTAGATAAACACATTGCCGTTATTTTTGCCAGTAATGAAAAATGTAAAGACAAGAAATAAAAAAACATACTCGATATTGAAAATATATATATATATATATATATATATAATATATAATATTTAAAATATATAATATAAAATATATATTAAAATTTTATATATATAAAATATAACACACAAAACACATACACACACACACACATTCTTCTGCTTAACGGTAGGTTCATGTCTGAGCCGCCGTGGTCACAGCATGATACTTAATTGTAGTTTCATGTTGTGATGCTCTTGGAGTGAGTACGTGGTAGGGCCCCAGTTCCTTTCCACGGAGAGTGCTGGTGGTACCTTTTTAGGTAATCATTCTCTCTATTTATCCGGGATTGGGACCAGCACTTGACTTGGGCTGGCTTGGCCCCCCAGTGGCTAGGTAGGCAATCGAAAGGGGAAGTTCCTTGCCCAAGGGAACAAAGCGGCGGTCGGTGACTCGAATCCTCGAATTCAGATTGCCGTCGTGGGCAGTCTTGAGTCCGACGCTCTAACCATTCGGCCATCGCGGCCTGACACACACACACACCATATATATATAATATATATATATATATATATATATATATATATATATGTATGTAATATATAATATATATATATATATATATATAGATATATATAATATATATATATAATATATATTGTAGTATGTATGTAATATTATATATAATATATATATATAAAAATATATATAATATATATATATATATATTATATATATATATATATATATATATGCGCGCGCGCGCGTGTGTGTTTGGAGAGAGAGAGGGAGAAAGAAAGAAAGAGAATGAGGAGAAAGAGATA
>NC_051394.1:53955869-53963369 GCF_015228065.2 Penaeus monodon
GAAAATTTGATGATGATGATAAATGATAAAAAAAGGGGAGAAAAATGAAAAATAAATAATTAATAATTTAGTAATAATGATAAAAACAAAAACAGTGATAAAATAAGGGATTTTTAAAAATGGGGAAAAGGATGAAAAATTTATTTTTAATGATAAAATAATTGATAATAATAATAACAAAGATAAAAAAATGATAATGATGATAATTTTGAAAAAAAAAAAAAAGGAGAGGGATTAAAAATAAAACAAACAACAAACAAACAACAAAATAAAAAATAATAAAAATTTAAATAATAATAATAATAAAAATTTTAAATAATAAAAAATAATTAAAAAAAAAGAATAAGATAAAAATTTAAAATAATAATAAAAAATAATATAATAATAAAAAAAAATAAAAGATAAAATAATCTTTGGGGGGTAAAGTTTCCCCTAAAATTTAATAAAAACCCAACAACAACAAAAATAAAAATAAATGTTTTGAAAAAGGGAAAAAACCCTATGATGGGTTTTTAAAAGAGCTTTAAAAAGGGAATGGGCTGGTTTCCCGTCCAAAGAAAAAAAAAAAAAAAAATGAAAGATGAGGGAGAGAGAAAAAAAAAAAAAAAAAAAAAAAAGGAGAGAGAAAAAAAAAAAAAAAAAAATGGGAGCGGTTTTCCCCTCCCCCTCCCCCCCCCCTTTCCTCCCCCCCCCTCCCCCCCGCGGGTTTCCTTTCTCATTTTTTTTTCCTCTATCCTTTTTTCCCTTTCCCCTTTCCCTTTTCCTTCTTTTTTTTCTTCTCTTCCTCCCGTCTCTTCTCCTTCTTTCTCTCCTTCTTTCTTATCCCCCTCTCTTCGTACGCTTCAGTTCCCTCTTTCCTCTCTTCGTCTCTCCTCCTCTTTTCTTTTATTATCCCTCTTCCTGCTTTTCTTCCCTCTTCTCGTCTCTCCTTCTCTTATTTTTTCCCCCATCCCCCCTTCCCTTTTCCCCCTTCCCTTTCCCCTTATTCCCTCCTTCCTTCCCTCCCTCTCCTCATCCCCTCGCAACTCCCCCCCCTTCACCTTCCCCCCCTACCTCCCCCCCCCCCCCCAACCCCACCACACCCCTCCCTCCCTTTCCACCCCCCCTACCCACCCCCACCTACCTACCTATATACCCCCCACCTCCCCCACCTCCCCCCCTTACCTTCCTACCCCCCCCCCCCCCCCCCCCCCCTTACCTTCCCCCCCCCCCCCCCCACCCCCCCCCTCCCTAATTTCCAAACTCGTACTGTTTCGGACGCGCTGCCTCTCGGCCGACCTTGGGTAAGCCTACCTGCATTTTTTAACGGGCAAAATCGGCTTTTAGACACATTCCTGCTCTACCAAAACTTTTCGTCCCCGATGAGGCATTGGATAAGGCTGTCCGATAAGCATTTTCTTTTTTTTTTTTATCCGTGAAGGTTACGAAAGAGAGAGAGAGAGAGAAAATTGAGACAGAGAGAGAAACAAAGCAAGGGGACAGATAAAATAAAAAAAAAAAAAAAACGAATCACTTTTTTCTCTTTCTAAAAGGGGATCGAACCCTTTTAATGGCGGATTTCAAAAGAGGGCGAACGCCCCGGCGGACGATTGGGGAGGGGGGATCAAAGCGGGGCGGTATGGAAGGCCCAGGCTTACAGGGTCATAAGGGGGGGGAGGGGGGGAAAGAGGGGGGGGGAGGGAGGGGGAGGAGAAGGAGAGGAGGGGTATAGGAGAGGAGGGGGGGGAAAGGGAGAGGGGGGGGGAGGGAGAGGGGGAAGGGGAAGGGAAAAGAGGGGGGGAAGGGAGAGGGGGGAAGAGAAGGGGGAGGGGGAAGGGGAAGAGAGGAGGAAAAAGGGTGTTAAGAAGAGGGGAAGAGGAGGAGAGAGAAGGGAAGGAAAGAAGGGAAGGGGGAGGTAGAGGAGGGGAGGAGGGGAGAGAGGAGAGGGGGGGAAAAGAAGGTTACATCGGTGTTGGGGGGGAAGTGTCAGGAAGATCACTCGAAAGCGTTTTATATATATATATACATATATATAATATATATATATATATATTAATAAATATATATATATATATATAATTTGTTGAATGTTGTCTGGTATATAAAATATATATATATATATAAAATATATATATATATATATATATATATATATATATATAATATATATATATATATATATATATATATCAGACAAATACCAGTGCAGGCAAGTCGGTAGACAAAAAGACAAATAGACAAACATACAAAGAACCAAAACAGACAAAACCCGGGAAAAAAATAGTCAAAAGAAGAAGAAGTGAACATGGGAAAATTTGACGAATGAAAGGGATGGCAGAAGAGGAAACCAAGTAGAGGTTTTTGGGAGAGGAGGGGGGGGGGGGGGGGGGGGAGGGGGGAGAAGGTGGGGGGGGGAGGGGGGGAGAAGGATGGGGGAGAGGGATGGGGGGGGGGGAGGGGGAGGGGAGGGGGGAGGGAGGGGGGGAGGGGGGGGAGGGGGAGAAGGATGGGAGAGAGGGAGGGGGGGAGGGGGGGGAGGGGGAGGGAGGGGAGGGGGGGGGAGGGGAGAGGGGGGAGAGAGAGAGAGAGGAGGAGAGAGAGAGAAGGGGAGAGAGAGGCGGAGAGAGAGAGAGAGAGAGAGAGAGAGAGAGAGGAGGAGGAAGAGGGAGAGAGAGAGAGAGGAGAGGGGGGAAAAGGGGGGTGAGGAGAAGAGAGAGAGAGGAGAGAGGAGAGAGAGAGGGAGAGACAAGGGGACACGAATTTTATTTTGGGCGGCCCACCCAGTCCATGACCGGCGAAAATTTTGGGCTTTTGCAGTTCGAGCCAAAACTTTTTCCGAACGGGGTTTGCGATACGAGTCGGGAATTTTCCTAAAAAAACATCAAAGGGCCCAATCGCGATTAGCAAGATGTTAGCGAAAAAAAAACAGCCAAAGTTCTTACAAATGGATATTCCCATTTCGAAATGTCTGTTTCGCTCTGTGGTCTTGCGTAACGATTAGACTTTTATTAAGAATGAATAATAATTACTTAATAATAAGAATTTTCTGAACCAAATTCTTTCATATAAAGGGATACGACATCTTAAACAAAACTACAATAGCAACAGAATGACATAATCACAATAATAACATCACAACATCAAATTTGACGTCTACATCCCCCCCCCCCAAAAAAAAAAAAAAAAAAAAAAAAAAAAAAAAAAAAAAAAAAACATAAAGACAGAAAAACGAAAAAACAATTCAAAAACATAAAATTCATCTAGCATACCCTAATAAATTTCCGCTCTTTTAGCGTCATCCCACTGCAATGTTCTTGATTTTTAAATTTCCCCTTCGAACCCCCGAGAGGAGGCTATAACAAGCGCGACCGCAAAAAGGACCTGCGGTTACCCCCCCCCGCCCTATTTCCCCTTCCCCCCCCCCCCCCCCCTGTCATTTGTTTTCGCCTCTTCTCATTCTTCTTTCTCTTCTCTTTCTTTCCTCCCCTCTCTCTCCTCTTGTTTGTTGAAAATCTTTCCTTTCTCTGCGTTTTTGTTTCTGTCTCTTCTTTTCTCTCTCTCCCTCCTGTCTGTCCTCGTTTCGCTCTGCCATTCTCTCCCCCTTCTTTTTTCTCGGGTTTTTTGTCGGGCTCTCTGTCTCTGTCTCTTTCTTCCTCTCTTCCTGTCGTCTGTCGTCTGTCTCTTCCTTTGTGTGTTTGTCGGCTTGCTCCTTTCTCTCTCCCTCCCTTTCTCTTTTCCCATCTTCCTTCTCTCCTTCCCTCCTACTCTCCCTTCATCCTTCTTGCCTTCCTCTCTTCCCTTTCCCGCTGCCCTTCTTTCTCTTCTTTCATCACTTTCCTTGCTCCACACCGCTATTCTCTGCCCATCCCAAGGTACATATATCCAGGTAGCGCCAACTCCATTTAGTCTTTTTTAGCCTAAAAATTAAAACTGACTTGGTAAGGAACTTTTTCTTTATCATAAATAGAAGAAGGGAATTTTTTGTTCTACTTCTGGTAATTATAACAATATGGAGTAAATTATACAAATAGTTATGTATTAGAATACCGATATCGTTTGGGGGGCGCACCCCGTTCGCGAAGGTGATGACTTTTATTTGGCTCCCCCCCTTTTTTTGGACCCGGTCAGTCTGGCGATGTTATGCACGTGTTTTTTTTTTTTCAGTGCATTTTCTTTAAAGATGGTTCAGTGATAACAATGGTAGAAAAAAAAAAAGAATGTCAAAACCCAAAAAAGAGAAATAAAAAAAATATTTAAAATTTTGCAAAAAAGTAAAAAAGGGAAAAGGGGGGGGCTTTAGCTTTAAAGGCCAGCTAGTATTTATCAAGGGCGGAAATGGGGCCCCATTCAAAAAACCTTTGGTCCAGTTCTTTAAGTATGCATTTTTTTTTCTCACTCTCTTTTTACCATTTGTCTGTTATCCTCTCTCTCTCTCTCTCTCTCTCTCTCTCCCTCTCTCTCCTCCTCCCCTTTCCCCTCGCCTCTCTCCCCTTCTCTTCTCTCCTCTTTCTTCTCTCTCACTTTCCCTCTCTTTCTCTCTCTCTCACTCTCTATCTCTCTCTCTTTCTCTGTAAAAGTCTCAGACTTTTACAGAGAAAGAGAGAGAGAGAGAGCCAACCAGTCACTGATTATGACTGGTTGGAGGATAGTGGTTTTTAAAAGGCTTTACTCTTTTATTTATAAGAAGAAAACAGTAAAGGGAACACACGAGACGAGCCTTCGGTAAAGCGGTGGGCGGGGTACGGCCTGCCCCAAACCCCCCGAAGGCGAAGGTGGATGACCTTTTCCCCGTGGGGGCCCGGGGAGAACAGGGAGGTCAGACGAGGTCAGAAAAAATGGTTTTACGCCCTCGCTGAGTTGATGGTTTTTAAATTGGACTTTGGAGCCACCGGTTAGGGGGTAAATTGGGCTTACAAAGCATGTTTTTTCTCCTTTTTCTTTTGTCTCGTTCGCCCTAATTCGAGAGAAAGAGAAATATGTGTGTCTTTTTGCCTCTTCCCTTTCATACTTATATTTTCTCTCCTTATCTTTCATGAATTATTTTTTCTCTCATTCCAAAAATATACAAATAACAGTTATTTAGACCGAATGAAAAAAAATAATGATGATCCGGTGATTCTATAAAAAAAAAAAAAAAATGATCAGGCAAAATATGACGTATATGGTGAATGACAAATAACAAAAGTGCATAGAAAAAAAGAATATTGACCTAGATTTTTTTTATTCATAAACGCATGTGCACATATTCACCCGCTTAAGTACGCACACACACACAAACGAACACACACACACATGTACGTATAGGTCTTCATCAACGTATGTCTGTCTTTCCTTTTTTTGTCCACCACAATCTATCTCTCTCTTTTTTTTCCTTTTCTTTTTTTTGGTGTTTCCCCCTTCCTACTCTTCCCTTTTACCAGATTTTTCTGCCTTTCCCTCTTTTTTACTTTTCCTCTATCTACTTCTTCTCCTTTCTAACTTTCATCTATCTACCATTACATCCTCTTTTTAACTTTCCCTCTCTACTTTTATCCCCTTTTTTGGTCTCTTTCTCTTTCCCATTCCCCTTTGTCTTTTCTTATTCCTTCTGTCTTTTCTCATCCTTCCTATCTCCCTCCATCCCTCCCGTCTCTTCCTTTTTCTCCATTTTCTTTTTGTTTCCCCATTTTCTTTTTGTCTTTTTTTTTTCTCCCCCCTTTTTGTTTTCCTTTCGTTTTCCCTTTCCTCTTGGGTTCTTTTCTCCCGTTCCCTTTTTGTCTTCCTTTCTCTCATTTCCCCTTTCGTTTTTCCTCTTTTTCCACTTTTCTTTTTTTCCCCCCTTTTCCCCCTTCCTTTTTGTTTCCCCGTGTCTCCATTATTTCCTTTTTCCTCTCTTTCTCTCATTCCTTTCTCTCTCTTCCTCTTTCTCTCATTCATTTCCTTTTTCCTCTTTCTCTCATTCCCTTTCTGTCTCTTTCTTTCTTTCCCTTTCTCGTCTTCCTCTCTGTCCTCTATTCCCTCCTTCGAGCTCCGTCATCTAATTATTTTTCCTTTAGAAAATTATGGCTTTTTGTCTTGGATTTTCCTGTGAATCCTTCGCTAGTCCCTTCCTTCCTCTTATCCTTTATCCAAGTCTTTATCCTTTTTGTCTATACCTGAGTATTCGTTCTTCCTCCATTGTATTATCTTGTCTTATTTATCTATTTATTATTATTATTATTTTTTTTTTATTATTATTATTTTTTTTTTTCTAAGACTTCGTTACTTCCCTTGTCTTTTTTCTTTTTTTTATCCATTTTTTTTTTATCCAATTCGTAATCCAGGATCTTTCTCTTCTTCCTTATTTTTATCCATGCATGTTTTTTTTTTTTTCTCTTTCGTATTTTTTTTTCTTTATCCATCTCGTAAATCTCGTGTTTTTTTTTTTTTTTCCAATTCATTCGACCAGCGCGCAGGGTTTTATTGCCTTGTTGCAGATTTTATTTTGTCTGTTTGTAATTCTCTCCAAAAGAAAAATGAAAAATGAAAAAAGAGAAAGAAAGAAAGAAAGAAAAAAAAAGTGTGTGTATGTGTGTGTGTGTGTGTGTGTGTGTGTGTGTGTGTGTGTGTGTGTGTGTGTGTGTGTGTGTGTGTGTGTGTGTGTGTGTGTGTGTGTGTGTGTGTGTGTGTTTGTGAATTTCTATATATGTGTAAGTTTCTATGTATACGGGCGCGCCTCTGCATATATATGGATTTATATATATGTTTGCATGTATGTATGTATGTGTGTACGTATGTATGTACACAATGTATGTGTGTAATGTATGTAAGTATGTATGCACGTATCTATGTATGTATGTATGTAAGTATATATGTATGTATATGTGTATATATATATATATATATATATATATATATATATATATATATATATATATATATATATATATATATATATATGTATGTATGTATGTATGTATGTATGTATGTATGTTTATATGTATGTATGTATGTATGTATGTATGTATGGATATATACGTACGTATGTGTGCGTATCTGCGTACATGTGTCTCGACGTGGGATCAGGAGAGCGTCTCGAAGACCGAACCGGAGTGGCGGCGCCCTCGAGGCTGCAAATGAAAAACGCCTTAATTAAATAAAACGGAAAGAAAACCCTCCATGGCCTTCGCAGAATCCAAGAGACGGGGGAGAGGGGAAGGGGGGAGAGGGAGAAGGGGGGAGAGGGAGAAGGGAGAGGGGGAAAAAAGGGGGAATATTTTTGCGTCGGGAGTTGGGTGTGGTCTCGTGGCGCTGGTTGTGTTACGCAGGGGATGTGTAGGTGTGCGTGTGTGGGTGTGCGTGTGCGGGCGTGTGCGTGTGTGGGTGGGGGATGTGTGGGGGGAATGTAGGGAGAGGGGCGTGTGTGTGTGTGTGTGTGTGTGGGCGTGTGCGTGTGTGGGTGGGGGATGTGTGGGGGGAATGTAGGGAGTGGGGTGTGTGTGGGCGTGTGTAGGTGGGGGGGATGTGAGGGCTGTGTGGGTGGGGGATGTGTTTGGGTAGGGG
>NC_051394.1:53968369-53973689 GCF_015228065.2 Penaeus monodon
TAATAACCTCATTTTCATGATCATTATCATCAGCAACATTATCAGGATATCATTATAATTATTATCATCATCATCATTATTTTCTTATTTCTAATGTTACTATTATTATCATTGCTATTATTATTACTATAATCATTATTAATTTCATGATTATCATTACTGTCGCTTATTATCATCAATATTATTACTATGATTACTATCATTATTATCATAACTATCATCTCTCATTTCTAGTGGGGATGGGAGAGGAGAGAGAGAGAGAGAGAGAGAGAGAGAGGAGAGAAGAGAGAGAGAGACGAGAGAGACGGAGAGAGGAGAGCGAGAGAGAAAGGGGGGAGAGGAAAGAAAAAGAAAAGACGAGGAGGGTGAGGAAGAGAGAGAAAGAGGAAAAGAAGAAGAGAGAGGATGAGAGAGAGATGAGAGGAGAGGAAGAGAAGGAGAGAGGGAAGAGAGAGATGATAGAGAAGGGAAGCGATTGAGACCCACCAGAGAAAAAAGAGAGGTGAAGAGGGAGAGAGGAGAAAGAGAGAGAGAGAGAGGAAGATGAGAGTACGATATTGAGAGGAGAGACGAGAGAGAGGGAGAGGAAGAAGACGAAGAGAGAGAGAGAGAGAGAGAGAAGATGAGAGAGGAGAAGAGAAATGAGAAGAGAAAGAAAAAGAGAGAGATAAGACGAGAGAGGAGGAGGAGAAGAAAGAAAGAGAGAGAGAGGAGGAGAGTAGGAGAGAGAGTAGGGAGAGGTGAGAGGAGAAAGAGAGAGAGAGAGAGGATGAGAGAGAGTGAGAGAGAGAGATCGAAGATTTGAGAGCACGAAAAGAGAGAGAGGATCGAGAGGAGAGATCGAGAGGAGAGAGAGAGAGAGAGAGAGAGAGAGAGAGAGAGAGAGAGAGAGAGAGAGAGAGAGAGAGTAGCATGACTCGTATCAGCAGGCCACCACGTGTTCCAAAGCGTGACATCCCCAAATTGAAGAACATCCATTGCTGGTCCTTAATACAACTTAGAACAGCGTGCCCTTTGCCGTATTCTTAAAACACTCCCTCTGGCTTAATTTTCTAATCAGATTATAACACACACTCGCAATTTCTCGTCATGCTAGCTAGGTATGTACCCAGAAGTGCTTTTTAAGCCTTCTTAGCCTCTCCTTTTCCTTGGAAAGACCGTAATAACTTTCAAGAGTACTAGACAGAAGCTTCTGTAGAGAGACGCCATCTTGTTTCGTGTGCGGTTTTCGCCCCGTAAAGTTTGCGCAGGAGAGGCGGATTCACGAACGGGTATAGGATTTTTTTTTCACTTATTTATTTATTTTTTGGGGCGTTCTGTGAGTCTACACTGACGATGATAATAATGATAATCATCAAATGAATGAAGTCTCAGCCTCCGTCTCTCATCTTCTCCCTCTCTATTACCTTCTTTAAGTGAAAATGTTCTGTCTGCTCGCGGTATTATCCCGCTTAAGAACGCTCAGTGATGAATTTTAGTTCATGCTTGTAAATACTGTCGGGTACGGTTTCCTTGTCTCAATCCTTTGGATGCTCCGCCAACGCATTATTCCTGTGTATTACCGTTCTTAACTCTATCTTGTTCATTCTCTCCTTTGCTTCCTCCTCCTCCTCCTCTTCCTCCTCCTCCTCCTCCCTGCCCCCTTTTTTCATTCCTCATTGCATCGATATTCCTTGTCTTTATCTTGTTTTCGTGTATTTATTGTCATTTCCATGTTTCTTTTTTTTTACTTCTCTATTTCTATAAACCCTCTTTTTTATCCTCTATTTCCCTTCCTTCAAAATTATCTCACGTTCTTCCCCTTCCCTTCCCATTTAAATCTTTGAGTTGCTCATTATTATTTCGTCTCCTTTATACCTTTCCTCCGTGTTACCATCCTCCATGCTCCCTTGTCTCTCGAAATGGCTTTCCACTCTCCACTCCTCACCTTCAAAATATTCATTTTCTTCTCTCCCTTCCCTTTTTATCCTTCGCACCGCTCGCTCGTCACTTTCAAAATTCCTCTACGATATCTCCGGTTTCTTTTTCTCCAGCCACTATACCTCAGGCCGCAGAACAGAAAAAGACAGAAAGAAGAAGAAGGAAACGTTCTGGGAATTGGGCGGGGAAAAAAAAAGTGGGGAATACACAAAAAGAAAAAAAAAAAAAAAAAAAAGGAAAAAAAAACGGGGAAAATGGGGAGATGAGAATGACTTAAAAAGGAAACAAGTGACTGTCGCCTACGGAGGGTCGTAGGATCGTGTGAGTTTCCCTTCGGCGGATCGTGTATAATGTGTCGTGCGCGGCGCCGGCCCGAGTCCGCGGCCGTGTTAACATGCGAGGTCTGCCGGCCTTTTTGGCTCGCTTTTTTTCTTCTTCTTCGCTCTTTTTCGTTCTTTTTAGGAGTTCGTGGAATATTTAGGGGAATGGAGTGCTACCCGGCCTCTTCGCCTTCGCAAGACACACACACACGAGCGCGCATACACACACACACACACACAAACACACACACACACACACTTACACTATTACTCTCACCTTTATATATATATAAAAGAAAAGAAAAAGAAAGTGAGAAGCTTTAATCCCTCTTAGAAAATAGTGGAGATGGAAAACGCGGAAGACAGCGGAATAAAAAATGTGGAAGATATTGAAGCTAAGGTTCTGGCACAGCTAGAGGAGGTGGACGATCCACGCAATTCACAGTACGGCGGAGTGACGCGTGGAATCGCTCTCAGAATGAATTAATAGGATTTTTAAAAAACTAATTCTCTAGCTAGAAGGTATTATCGGCGTTGGCGTTTATTGTTCCTCACTAATGTTAGCTTTGGTGCCTCGTTCCTGCTGGCGGTGGTGGTGTTCTGCTGTTTGTTTGTTTTTGTTGTTGTTGTTGCTGTCTGTTGTTATTGTTGTTGCTGTCATTATTATTGGTGTCTCTCTTTCTCTCTCTCTTTCTTACTTTCTCTCTTACTCATCTCTCTCTCTTCTCTCTTTCTTTTTTCTCCTTTTTTTTTTTTTTTTTTTTTTTTTTTTTTCTTTTCTTTCTCTCTCTCTCTCTCTCTCTATTTCTCTCTCTCTCTCTCTCTCTCTTTCTCCCTCTCTTCCCTTCCTCTATACTTCTCTTTCTTCACTACTCTCCCTACTCTCTCTCTCTCTCTCTCTCTCTCTCTCTCTCTCTCTCTCTCTCTCTCTCTCTCCTATCTTCCTCTCTCTCTCTCTCTCTGTGTGGGTTGTGTGTAGTGTGGTGTGCAGCGCGGCCTTTTGCGCGTCTGTACCTAGATTTAAATCTCGACACGTCTGCGTGTCCTTGTGCACATACAACGAAATCTGCCTGGTGCTTTTTCACTAAAGAACCAATGAGGCAGATGTGTATCCTTAGGCGCACTTATTCAGAAACAGCTTGGGAGGGTTGATAGAATATCGAGCAAGAAGCTCTCTCTCTCTCTCTCTCCCCCCCCCTCTCTCTCTCTCTCTCTCACGTCTTTACCTCCCATCCCTACTCCTCTCTCTTTCCTCTCTCTTCCTCTCTCTCTCCCTCCTCTCTCTCTCTCTCTCTCTCTCCCCCCCCTCTCTACTCTCGCTCTCTTTCTCTCTCCTCTCCCCCTCCCTCATCCTCCCATCCCTCCCTCCCTCCCTCCCCTCCCTCTCTCCCTCTCCCTCTCTCTCTTTCTCTTCACTTCAACACGACCTGCGAAGACCCGAGACAAACCGTAGACAAACTCGGATGACCCCCAAGCCTGGTTTTCGTGCATCGAGAGCCGTGTCGTTCCCGAGTTCCTATTGGCCTCTGGAACGTAGAGAGACCGTGTCCTGTTCGGGTGCGTTGCCATAGGATCGTAGGCGGTTATTAAACCTTTTAACTTAAACCTTTTTTCTTTTAACTTTTCTGATTGATGTAGAGGGTAAATAAAATACCATAGATTGAGAAAAGAAAGTATCGTTTGCTGGTGTGTTTTTTTTGTCTGTTTAATGAAGGGGATGGAGGTTGTGGTGGTGATGTGGAAGATAGTGGAGTTGGAGGTGTGAGAGGTGGTGGAGAGTGGTGGTGGTGTGGAAGATAGTGGAGTTGGAGGTGTGAGAGGTGGTGGAGAGTGGTGGTGATGTGGAAGATAGTGAGTTGGAGGTGTGAGAGGTGGGGAGAATGGGGCGTGAGTGAAGATAGTGGAGTTGGAGGTGTGAGAGGTGGTGGAGAGTGGTGGTGATGTGGAAGATAGTGGAGTTGGAGGTGTGAGAGGTGGTGGAGAATGGTGGTGGTGTGGAAGATAGTAGAGTTGGAGGTGTGAGAGGTGGTGGTGATGTGGGAAGATAAGTGGAGTTGGAGGTGTGAGAGGTGGTGTGATGGTGGAAGAAGTGGGAGTTGGAGGTGTGAGAGGTGGTGGAGAGTGGTGGTGGTGTGGAAGATAGTGGAGTTGGAGGTGTGAGAGGTGGTGGTGATGTGGAAGATAGTGGAGTTGAGGTGTGAGAGGTGTGGAGAAGTGGTGGTGATGTGGAAGATAGTGGAGTTGGAGGTGTGAGAGGTGGTGGTGATGTGGCCGATAGTGGAAGTTGAGGTGTTAGAAGGTGGTGGAGAGTGTGGTCGGTGAGTGGAAGATAGTGGAGGTTGGTGGTGTTGGAGGTGTGAGAGGTGGTGGAGAGTGGTGGTGATGTGGAAGATAGTGGAGTTGGAGGTGTGAGAGGTGGTGGAGAGTGGTGGTGATGTGGAAGTTAGTGGAGTTGGAGGTGTGAGAGGTCGTGGAGAGGTGGTGGTGATGTGAAGATAAGATAGTGGAGTTGGAGGTGGAGAGGTGTGGAGAGTGGTGGTGATGTGAAGATAGTGGAGTTGGGAGGTGTGAGAGGTGGTGGAGAGTGGTGGTGATGTGGAAGATAGTGGAGTTGGAGGTTGTGGATGGTGGTGGAGAGTGGTGGTGTGTGGGAAGGATAGTGGAGTGGAGGTGGAGAGGTGGTGGAGAGTGAGTGTGAGTTTTGTGTGTGAGAGGATGATGTTTGAGTTTGTGTGTGTGAGAGGAGTGTGAGTGTGGGTGTGTGAGAGAGAGTGTGAGTGTGTGGGTGTGTGAGAAGAGTGAGTGTGAGTGTGTGTGAGAGAGAGTGAGTGTGGTTGTGTGAGGAGTGAGTGTGTGAGAGAGTGGGGTGAGTGAGTTTTTTGGTTGTGTGGTGTGTGTGTTGTGTTTTGTGTGGTGTGTGTGTGTGGTGTTTTGTGTGTGGGGGTTGTGGTGGGTGTGGGTGTGTGTGTGTTGTATTGTGTTTTTATGGGTTTGTGTGTGGTGGGGAGTGAGATTGAATTTTTAAGTGAGAGTGAGTGGATTGTGTTAGAGAGTGATTTGGTTTTTTAGGGGTGAGGGAG
>NC_051394.1:53985099-53987599 GCF_015228065.2 Penaeus monodon
CTCCAGCCTGCGAGCCGGGAACCCAAGAATTGACGTCACCGAGGGGAATGGTGGCTTACCCTCGACACAACATAAAGGACGGGACCTGGCGCTCGGAGGGTCACGCCCACTACGGCCCCGACAGCTGCGAGTGGGTGATCAGCGCCCCCGAGGGATATGGGGTCAACGTCACCATTCTGCAGTTTGACACGAGGCCTGAGGATAAGCTCGAGGTGGGTTGAAGGGGGAGGTTGGAGGGGGAGGTGGGGTTGGAGGGGGAGGTGGGTTGGAGGGGGAGGTGGGGTTGGAGGGTGAGGTGGGGTTGGAGGGGAGGTTGGGTTGGAACGTGAGGTTCGGTTGGAGGGGGAGGTGGGTTTGGAGGGTAAGGTGAGGTTGGAGGGTGAGGTAAGTCAAGGGTGAGGTGGGTTGGAGGGCGAGGTAAGTCAAGGGCGAAGTTGGATGGAGGGTTAGGTCGATTGGAGAATGAGGTGGGTTAGAGGGCGAGATAGGGTGGAGGATAAGGTGGATTGGAGGACGAGATAGCTTGGAGGATGAGGTGGATTTGAGGACTAGGTGGGTCGGAGTACGAGGTAAGTTGGAGGACGAGGTGGATTGGAGGACTTGTCCCTGAGGGCGCGTTTGAGTTTTTAGTATTATTATTATCATTGTTATTATTACTAATCAATAATATCAATATTATATATATCATTAATATTCATAATATTGTTAACATTATTATGATTGTGGTTATTATTTTTATTATCGTTATTATCATTATCCTATTGTTATTATCATCATCATTAGTAGTAGTAGTAGTATCATTATATTATTAGTAGTATTATTAGTATTAAAGATATTGTAGTGGTAGTATTCTTATTATCATCATCATCATCATCATTATTATTGATATTTTGTTATCATAATTATCATTGTTATCATTATTATTTTTATTAGCATTATTATGATTATTTTCATTATCATTAAGTCTCTTTCTCTCTCTCTCTTTCTGTCTCTTTCTCTCTATATCCCCCCCCCACTCTCTCTCTCTCTCCTTCCGTCTCTCTCTCTCTCTCTCTCTCTCTCTCTCTATCTATCTATCTCTCTCTCTATCTATCTATCTATCTATCTATCTATCTATCTATCTATCTATCTATCTTTCTCAGGTGTATGTCCTTACCTCGATTTATTACCATCCACCCCTTCGCACCTCCTCCGCTTTCTCTTCTCATAAATCATCCTTCCTCTTTTTATTACCTTTTTTTTCTTCTTCTTTTTCTTATCGGAATGTTCTTCTTCTTTTTTTCCTCTTCTTCTTCCTTCTCCTCTCCCATCTTTTATCTTTGCCTTATGTCCTTCTCGCTCTTGCTATCAGTCCCCGGCGCTGTGTGCGAAAGTGGGTCTCTATATAACTTCCTGTTTTACGATCGGGAAAGGGGAAGGGGGGATGGTGGGGAGGGGGGGGAAGGGAGAGTGTATAGGGAGGGGAGAAGGGGAGGTGGTGAAGGGAGAAGGGGAGGGGGGGAGGAGAGGGAAGGAGAGGAGGGGAGGGAGAGGAAGGGAAGGGGAAGGCAGTGAGGGTGGGAGCGGAGGGGAGGTTGGTAAAGGGATGGGAGGAGGGGAGGTGGTGAGGGGAAGCATCCTCTTGCACCCAAAACCTTTTTACGCCCCCCTCCCCTTCCCTCCTCCTCCTCTCCCCCTCTCCCCCCCTTCCCCTTTTCTCTACCAGCTCCTCCCATATATCTTCTCTTCCCCGTCTCCCCTCGCCTCCTCTGTCTCTATCTGCTTTTCCTTCTCTCCCCACGTATCCTTGTCTCCCTCCCCATCATCTCCCCTTTCCCCTTTCCCCCTCCTCTTTTCCCCACGTCTGTCTTCCTCCCCACTCCTCTTCTCCTTCTCTTTCTCTATCTGTCTATCTATCTCTCTCTCTCGCTCTCTATCACTCTCCCTCACTCCCTCCCTCCCTCCCTCCCTCCCTCCCTTTTTCCCTCCCTCCCTCCCTCTCTCCCTCCCTCCCTTTCTCCCTCCCTCCCTCCCTACCTCCCTCCTCTCTCCCTCCCTCACTGCTTCCCTCCTTCCCTCCCCCTCCCTCCTCCCTTTCTCTGACTCCCTCCCCCTCCTTGCCCCCCTCTGTCTTTCTCTCTCTCTCTCTCTTCTCTCTTTCTCTCTCTCTCTCTCTCTCTCTCTCTCTCTCTCTCTCTCCTCTCTCTCTCTCTCTCTCTCTCTCTCTCTCTCTCTCTCTCTGTCCCATCCTTCCACTCTTTGCAATATATATGCATGACGGATGGTTGCAATAAAGTCAACTGCAGCCACCGAGCCTTGCAAATGCGTCACCAAGATACCTACTTGTCTTGGAGAGTTTCTTTACCTCTTCCATATACTTGGTATTCCCCCACCTTCCCCCTTCCTCCTTTCCTCCCTCCCTCCTCCCCTCTCCCCCTCTTCCTCCTTTCTCCCTTCTCCCCTTCTCTCCCTCCCTCTTCCCCCCCCCCCCCTCCCTCTCCTCCTCCCTCCCTCCCTCCCT
>NC_051394.1:54023659-54030597 GCF_015228065.2 Penaeus monodon
ATAAAGCCCCAAAAAACGACGCGCTCTTTTTTCTGTGCTCTCACTCTCTTTTACTATCTTCTATCTCTCTCTCTCTCTCTCTCGCTCTCCTCTCTCTCTCTCATCTTCTACTACTATCTATCTATCTATCACTACTTTTTATCTATCTATCTATCTACTATCTATCTATCTATCTATCATCTATCCCTCTTTCTCTCTCCCTCTCTCCCTCTCTCTCTCTTCTCTCCCCCTCCCTCCCCTCTCCTTCTCTCTCTCTCTCTCTCTCTCTTCCTCATTCTTTCCTCTCTTTTTCCTCTCTCTCTTTGTCTTTTTTTCTTTGTCTTTGTCTTTGTCTTTTCTTTGTGCTTTCTTTGTCTTTGTCTTTTTCTTTTTCTTTGTCTTTGTCTTTGTCTTTGTCTTTGTCTTTGTCTTTGTCTTTGTCTTTTTCCTCTTTTCTCTTTCCTTTCTCTTTCCTTTTTTCTTTCTCTTTTCTTTTTCCTTTTTTCTCTTTCCCTTTTTTTTCTCTTTCCTTTCTCTTCCTCTTCCCCTTTTCCCCTTCCCTTCCCCTTCCTCTTTCTCCTCTTCCTTCCTCTTTCTCCTCTTCCTTCCTCTTTCTCCTCTTCCTCTTCCTTCTTTCCTCTCCTCCTTTTTCTTCCCTCTCCTCTTCCCTTCTTTCCTCTTTTTTCCCTTCCTCTTTCTCGGGGTTTTAAAGGAAAGAAAGCGATGTCACAAGTCTTATACTTGGACGCAAATGGACATTTTTTTTTTTTAAACCAAAACTCTTTCCGAACGACTGAAAGAGAGAGAGAGAGAGAGAGAGAGAGAAGAGAGAGAGAGAGAGAGAGAGAGAGAGAGAGAGACTGAGAGCAAACGCATTGAAAACAAACCATTCCCTTCAAATATCAACAGCTGACACCCAGAAAGAGAGAGATAGAGAGATAGCGAGAGCGAGAGAGAGAGATAGACAGAGAGAGAGCGAGAGCGAGAGAGCGAGAGAGATAGAGAGATAGCGAGAGCGAGAGAGAGAGATAGACAGAGAGAGAGCGAGAGCGAGAGAGCGAGAGAGCGAGAGCGAGAGAGCGAGAGAGATAGAGAGATAGCGAGAGCGAGAGAGAGAGATAGACAGAGAGAGAGCGAGAGCGAGAGAGCGAGAGAGCGAGAGAGATAGAGAGATAGCGAGAGCGAGAGAGAGAGATAGACAGAGAGAGAGCGAGAGCGAGAGAGCGAGAGCGAGAGAGCGAGAGAGCGAGAGCGAGAGCGAGAGTATATGACTCTTAAGAACAAGACGCAAAATTGGATGAAGAAGGGAGAGATTGTAGCAAAATATACATATTAATAAACTAGTTGTCAATTTATCTATCTACCTATATATATACACATATACACACACATTTATATATAAAAATACATATAGATAAATTGATATAGATGTAGATTTAGATATATACATATATATCTAAATATATATGTGTGTGTGTGGAATATAAAAAATATATGTTTCTCTTTGTATATGTATGTATGCGCACCCATATGGAGAAACACACAATCATCAGTCATTTCTAAGTCTTCGACCCACTCCCCGTCTCCCACTCCCTCTCCTTCCCTCCCCCCCTCCCCCCTCCCCTCTCTTTCCCCTCTCTCCATTTCCCCCTCGCCTTTCTCCCCTTCCCTCCCCTCCTGACCCCCCTCTCTCCCCCTCTCTCTCCTCTCCCCCGTCTCCCTTCTCCCCTATCCCTTCTCTCTCTTTCCCCCCCTCCCCCTTCCCTTTCTCTCCCCCTCTCCCCCCCTTCCCTCCCTTCCCTCATCCCCTCTCCCCCCTCCCCCCTCCCCCTCTCCCCCTCCCCCTCTCACTCTCCCTCTCTCCCCCTCCCTCCCCAGACTGCGAGACGGAGCTGAAGACCACGGGAGGCGAGCTGAGGTCTCCGTATTACCCCGATATCTACGGCTCGAACGTCACCTGCCGCTGGATTCTGACCCCCCCCGCCGGCCACCTCCTGCACGTCCTCGTCGCCAGGTTGAGACTCGACGCCGGGATACGCTGCAGGTGCGTCCTTGAGGTGGGGAGGGAGAGAGGGAGGGAGGGGTGGGGTGGGGTGGGATGAAGGGGGGTTTGGGGGGTTGGGGGGGGGAGGGGTGGGAGGGTATGGTGTGGGGTGGGATGAGGGGGTGGGGGATGGAGGGAGGGGGAGGGTATGGGGTAGGGTGAAAGGGGGTTGGGGGGAAGGAAGGAGGGAGGGAGGGTATGGGGTAGGGTGAAGGGGGGTGGGGGGGAAGGGAGGAGGGTGGGAGGGTATGGGGTAGGGTGAAGGGGGGTGGGGGGAAGGAGGGAGGGAGGGAAGTCAAAGTGAGTGAGATTTTTTTTTTTTTTTGGGGGGGGGGAGTGTATTCGTGTTTCAGTTTTTGTTTCTCTTGGTCTCATTTTCTTTCTCTTCCTCCTTTTCTCCCTCCTTTCCTTCCCTCTTTCCTTCCCACCCACTGTTCTTCCTCCTTCCATCTATCTATCTGTTTGTCTGTCTGTCTGTCTGTCTGTCTGTCTTTCTGTCTTTCTGTTTATCTATCTATCCATCCATCTATCTATCTATCTATCTATCTATCTATCTATCTATCTATCTATCTATCTATCTATCTATCTATCTATCTATATACCTACCTACCTATCCACCAATCATTCCATCCTCTCTCATCTTCTCTCTCCTTCCTCTCTCCCATCCTCTCAGCGATTCCTCCCTCTCTTCCATCTTCCTCCTTGCATCTCTCCCTTCCTCTCTCCCCTCTTCCCCCTCCTTCTCTCCCTCCCCTCCTCCCTCCCTTCCTCTCCCTCCCTTCTTCCCCCTCCTCCTCTCCTTCCCTTCTCTCCCTCCCCTCCCTCCCTCTTTCCCTCCTCCCCTCCCTCCCTCTTCCCCTCCCTCCCTCCCTCCCTCTTTCCCTCTCTCTGTCTTCCTCCTTCCACCGTCACCTAATCTCGCCAAGATCCTTTCGCGATCAAAGGATACACACTTTCAGGCATCAAGTCATCTGCATGGTAAAGACCTCGCCTGGGCTTTGCCGGAATGGAAAACAACAGAGCTCATATACCTTTCATTTTATCTTTTTTTATTTTTATCTTTTTATTATTATTTTTTATTGTTTATTGTTATTGTTCTTATCTCTCCTTTTTTCCCCCTCTCTTCACCCTGTTTTTTTTGTTTTTGTTGTTGTTGTTGTTGTTGTTTTCTTTTTTCTTTTACTTTTTATTTGTTTATTTATATATTTATTTATTTTTGTTTTGTTTTGTCTTGATTTACCCTCCCTTCCCCTTTCTCTCTCTCTCTCTTTCTCTCTCTCTCTCTCTCTCTCTCTCTCTCTCTCTTTCTCTCTCTCTCTCTTTTCTCTCTCTCTCTCTCTCTCTCTCTCTCTCTCTCTCTCTCTCTCTCTCTCTCTTTTCTCTTCTCTCTCTCTCTCTCTCTCTCTCTCTCTCTCTCTCTCTCTCTCTCTTTTTTTTTTTTTTTGCTTTTTTGGGACTGAATATAAGATAGAAATAAAAATTATTAGTCAGAGTAAATTAGTCGTGACAGAAGTTTTAAATATAGTTTACTTTTTTTTTTATCATAATTTATCCATTTTTGTGTACTTATAATTTTTTAAAAATTTCTTATTTAAAATTCTTCTGGTTTTTATATTCTAAATGCTATTTCATATTTCTTGAATTTGATTTTTTTTTCTTTTTATTATAATCTAATCATTTTTATCTATCGATTATCATCATTATTCCACTTCCTTTTTTCTGTTCTCTTATTTATTCTCATTCGCATTTTTTTTTTTTTATTATATGTTTATTCTCTGATTATTTACCATTCCCTGGTTCCCCTATTTACTCTTTTTTTCTCATTCTCATTTTTTTTTTTCATTTTCATTTGCTCTTGAAAGTGACAGGAATTCTTGCCTTTGCACAGGATTATTCACTCTATTTATCAATTATCACAATTCTCTCCATCCCCTCTCTATTCTATCTACTCTTCGCATTCTAATCTTTTCATTCTCATTCTCATTATCATTTATTCATTTTCTTTTATTCACTTATTCACTCATCTAATATTGCTTTCATCCTTATTCCTATCATTATCCTATCTATTCCTCCAATTCTCACTTTCATTATCATTTTCCTATCCTTTTCTTTTGGCCGAGGACTTGAAAATCACAGAAAATCCTCTTTTACTTTTTCATCATCACTATCATTTCACTTTCATTCGCTTTTCGTTCATCATTTTCCTCCCTTTTTTCAACAAGGTATAGGGCGAAGGAAGGAAATGAAAGTGACTCTTATCTACCTTATTATCCTTATTCTCTCCTCTCTTTATTTATCCTAATCATCCTCATTCCTCACTTTCACTCTCATTCTCTTAAGTGACTCTTATCTACCTCATTATCCTTATTCTCTCCTCTCTTTATTTATCCTAATCAATCCTCATTCCTCACTTTCACTCTCATTCTCTTAAGTGACTCTTATCTACCTCATTATCCTTATTCTCTCCTCTCTTTATTTATCCTAATCATCCTCATTCCTCACTTTCACTCTCATTCTCTCTTTTTTTTTTTTTTACCAAGGCGTCGATCGCCAAAGTGATTCATATCTATCTATTATCTCTCTCCTCTCATCTCCCCCCATTATTCGATCTCACTTTCACCCTCATTCTCTCTTTCTTTCTCTGAGCAAGGTATGAGACCTATTATCCTCATTCTCTCATTCCCTTTCTTTATCCTACTCTCCTTCTCATCCCTCACTCTCATTCTCTCTTTCACTGACCAAGGTACCGGTATCCCAAATTTGGTTCATCTCTACCTATTATCCCTTTTCTCTCATCCTCCTCATTATCCAATTCACCCTTCTCATTATCCTATCCACACCCCTCATTATCCTATCTCTCTCTCATCCTATCCCACTCTCACTCTCATCACCCTATCCTTTCTCTCACCCTCACCATCCTCTCCTTTCTCTCACCCTCACTCTCCCTGTTCACCGCCCAAGGTATCGGACGGGCAACAGGACCTGAAGGTGACAGGAATCCCTCACAACGCGGGTCGTCTCCTGGAACTGCGCCCTTCCCCGTCGGCGACCCTCTTCTTCAGCAGCGACCAGCAGCACAACCGGGGATATTTTCTCCTGAAGTATGCCGCCTGTGGGTAGCATCTTTCGTTTGGTATGGGGTTGGTTGTGAGACTGAGGTTGTGAGATTGAGGTTGTGAGATTGAGGTTTGGTATGGGGTTGGTTGTGTGAGATTGAGGTTGTGAGATTGAGGTTTGGTGTGGGGTTGGTTGTTGTGAGATTGAGGTTGTGAGACTGAGGTTTGGTATGGGGTTGGTTGTTGTGAGATTGAGGTTGTGAGACTGAGGTTTGGTATGGGGTTGGTTGTGAGACTGAGGTTTGGTATGGGGTTGGTTGTGAGACTGAGGTTGTGAGACTGAGGTTTGGTATGGGGTTGATTGTTGAAAGATTGAGGTTGTTGTGATTGAAGTTATTTGGTGGGGGGTTTTTTATTTTTGTTGTTGGTATCATAATCATTATTATTGTTGTTGTTTTGTTGTTATTAGAGAGGGAGAAAGAGAAGGAGAGAGAGAGAGAGCGAGAGCGAGAGAGGGCGAGAGAGAGAGCGAGAGCGAGAGAGAGGCGAGAGAGAGAGCGAGAGCGAGAGGAGAGAGGGGAGCGAGAGAGAGAGCGAGAGAGAGAGCAGAGAGGCGAGAGAGAGAGCGAGAGAGAGAGAGGGGAGAAAAGAGAGAGGAGAGGAGAGAGGGCCCAGAGGGGAGAGGAGGGAGAGAGAGAGGCGGGGAGAGAGGAGCGAGAGGAGAGAGAGAGAGAGAGAGAGAGCGAGAAAAGAAGAGCGAGAGAGAGAGAGCGAGAGAGAGAGAGCGAGAGAGAGAGAAACGAGAGAGAGAGAGCGAGAGAGAGAGAGCGAAGACAGAGAGAAGCAGAGAGAGAGAAAGAGAGAGAGAGAGCGAGAGCGAGAGCGAGAGAGGGCGAGAGAGAGAGAAGACAGAGAGAGAGAGAGAAAGAGAGAGAGAGCGAGAGAGAAGAGAGCGAGAAAAGAGGGGAGCGAGAGAGAGAGAGAGCGAGAGAGGGGAGAGAGAGCGAGAGAGAGAGAGAGAGAGAGAGGACGAGAGAGAGAGCGAGAGAGAGAGAGAGCGGAGAGAGAAGCGAGAGAGAGAGAGAGCGGAGAGAGAGGAAGCGAGAGAGGGGAGAGGGGAGAAAAGAGAGAGGAGGAGAGGAGAGAGCGAGAGAGAAGAGAGCGGGGAGAGAGAGGCGAGAGAGAGAAGAGGGAGAGAGAGAGGAGGAGCAGAGAAGGAGGGGGCAAAAGGAGGAGAGTGAAAAAAGAGAACAGAGAAAAAGAAAAAGAGACAGAGACGAAGGTAGACAAAATGGAGAGGGAGAGAAAGAAAGGAGAGAAAGGAGAGAAGAAAGGGGAGGAGGAACCCAAGCGGGTAAAAAAAAAAAAAAAAAGAACGAGTTTTTTGTCAGACTGATTTTTTTTTTTATTACATTTTATTTATATTAAGTTTGGGGAAGCTTTACTTTAGATTTCTCGTGTGGGTGGATTTGTTTGGTGGGGTTTCCGGTGTGTTTGTGTAGAGTTTTCCTGGTTTTGGTTAATGTTTTTGATTGGTGTCATATGTGTAGTAAATTGATATTGTTAAATATATTTATATATTTAAATATATTTATAGATTTTTATTATTTAATATTTTTTTTTTTTTTTTTTTTTTTTTTTTTTTTTTTTTTTTGTGGTTTGGTTGTTTTGTTTTTGGTTTTTTTTGTGTTGTTTTTTTTTTGGTCCTTTTTTTCTTTTTTCCCTTTTTTTGAATTATCTATTCATCTAAAAATCTTTTATTTTATTCTTTTTTCAGTATTCTCATTTTTTATTTATTATTTATTCTCATTCCAAATTTCTTTCCTACTTTTCTCCTCTGTCTAATAATATTATATTTT
>NC_051394.1:54030697-54039568 GCF_015228065.2 Penaeus monodon
TCTCCCCCCAAGCTCTCTTTAAACCCAGCCCAAATAAGAAAAAAGAAAGAGGAAAAATATATAAAGAGGATAAAGAATAAAGAGGATAAAAATAGCAAAAAAAAAAAAAAAAAAAAAAAAAAAAAAAAAAAAAAAAACGGGGAGAACTCAAGGAAGAGGAGTAAATCGAAGGAAGGAAGAAAGAGGGAAAAAATAAAGATAAAGGCGATAAAGAGGAGGAAAAAGAAGCGTAAGGGGGGTGAAAGGCTTTTGAGCGGACCTTTTCGAAAGCCAAAGAAAACTGTCTAATATTTGATTTTGTGTGATCTTTTTTTTTGTCTTATTTTCGTTTATTCGGTTTCCCACATACTACTACTACATACATCTACATACAATGTACATCGTACCCAAAAAACATACATACATACTACTACATACATACATAAAACATAACCCCACATAATACATACATAATACATACATTGTACAATGTACGTACATACTAAACATATTTTCATACGTACGACATGCAATACACACACAACCCCACCACCACACACACACACACCACACACACACATATATAATATATATATATATATAATTATATATAATATATATATATATATAATACACACACCACACACACACACACACACCACACACGCACACACCCACCACACACCACCGCACACCAACACACACACACACACACACACATTATATATATATTATTTATTATATAATAATATGAATTATTTAAAAATATTATAATAATAATATATTACATATATATGATATAATATATATATATATATATATATAATATTATATATATATATATTTATATATTATACAACATATACCGCCATTTATCTATCACTAAATCTGTATCTATTATGTTGTGTGGTTGTTGTTTGTATGATGTTCATATATATATATATATTATATATAATAATAATATATATATATATATTACATAATTTTTTATATATATATATATAATATTATATATATAATTTTGTATTTTGTATATAATATATATATATATATAATATATATATATATATATATTATATATAAAAAATATATATATATATTAAAACAAAGGAAGAAAAACCAAAAAACAAAAACTAGATGTATTGAAAAAAGAGACTACAATTTTTAAACCCCCTGGGTTCCTCCTCAGGCTGAAGTTGGAATCCAGGGGGATTTCGAAACTATCGTCTCATTTTCATAAAACTGTTTTTGTATTGTGGGTTTTTCTTCCATATTATTATATATATGTATGCGCATATATATAGGTATATATATATATAAAATTATATATTATATATTATTATATTATATATATATATTATACACACACCAACTACACACATACATGCATGATAATACATACACACGTACTGTATAAATGTATATATAAATATATATTTTCACACACACACACACACACACACACACACCAACCACACAAAACACCAAAATCTATACATTATAATATATATATAATATATATATATATATATATATATTATATATAAATATAATATATAATATATATTATATATTATATATATATTATATATTATTAAAATATATATTTTATTATAATAATAATATTTTAATATAGTATATATGTATATAAAAATATATATATATATAAATTATATATATTATTATATATATATATATATATAATATATATATATGAGTGTTGTGCGTGTGTGTTAAATATATATATATATTATATATATATATATATATATATATATATATATATATATAAAATAAATTACACACACAAACACACCATATATATAAATATATAAATATATATATATTATTAATAATTATATATTATTATATATATAATTTATATATAAAATATTAAATATTATTCATATGTATATATTATATATATTATATTATATATATATATACATATATTATATATATAATAATATATATATTTTTAATTTTAGTATATTTAAAATTTTATATATATTATTATATAATCTATACTATATATTAATTATTATATAATATATATATAATCTATACCGACGTTTACCATCTGTCTATTCCCCCTATCTATATTGTGTGTGTGTGTTGGGGTGTGTGTGTGTGTGTGTGTGTATGTTGTTCATATATATATATAATGTAATATATATATTTATATTATGTAAATATATATATTTATTTAAAATATATATAATTTTATAATATATATATATATATATTTATAATTTTATATAAATATATAATGTTAACATATTAATTTCCACACTCACACACACACATTATCTCTCTATCTATATACTATATATATTTGTGTGTGTGTGTGTATGTATGTTCATATATATATGTAAAATATATATGAATATATATATATGTAAATATATATATATATTATATATATATATATTTTATATATATATATATATATATATATATATATAACAAATACATATACATACATATATATATATATATAATATATATATATATATATATATATATATATATATATATATAATATTATATATATATATATATATATAATATATAATTTTATATATTATATATGAATTAAAATATATAGTTTTATAAAATATGTATAATAACATAATATATATATAATATATATATAAAAATATTTTTATATATATTAATTAATATTAATGTAATGTGATATATATATATATATATACACTTTATTATCTACTATCTATCTATCCTCATCTATATATTGTGGTGTGGTTGTTTCATATATATATATATTAATATATATATATTAAAATATATATATATATATTAATATTATTAAAATATATAATTATTATATGTATTTGTAATTTTATAATATATAATTATAATTTTATATTAATATTAATATTATAATATATATTTTACATATTATTCTTTATTTATACATATATATATATATTAAAAATATTATATATATATATTTATATATATAATATTATAATATTATATAAACATATTAAAATATGGGTGTGTATATTATATATTATATATTAATAAAATATATTCATATATATATTATATACATATATATATATAAAAAATATATATATAATATATTAAATATATATATATATGAACATACTACACAACACACCAAATAAATAGATATATAGATAGAGAGATGATGTGTGTGGTGAGTGTGTGTATATATATATGTAAACATATATATTATATATATATTATATATATATATATATATATATATATAATTATATATATATATAATACATATATAATATTACTATATAAAATATATTATATACTATTATATAAAATGAAAAATAATACACACACACACCACACACACCACACACACCACACATATAAGATAAGAGATAGACAAGGGTAAACTGCTGTAATGTATATATAATATATATTATATTATATATATAATAGTATAGATATAATATAAATATATATAATATATATATACATAATAATATATATATATTTTATAATTATATATATATAATTATTATATATATTATATATATGGTGTGTGTGTGTGTGTGTAAATTAAAAATATATATAAAAATATATATATATATTATATATTAATATTATATTAATTTTATATTTCACACACCGCACACACTCATATTATAATATATATTATATATAATATATTATTTATTATAATGAGTGTGTGTATTTATATATTTAATTATATTAATATATATTTAAATTTTTATATATTATATATATAATATTTATTACATAATATATTATTTTTATATATATATTTTATTATATATTATACATATATTATATATATAATATATTATATATATATATATAAATTTTATATATAGTATTATATATATATATATATATATATATATATAGTATTAATTTATATGAGGTGTGTTTTGTGTGTGTGTGTGTGTGTGTGTGGTGTGGGGGTGTGTTGTGTAAATATATATTTAATATACATTTATACTGTACGTGTGTATGTATATATCTGCTGTATTGTGTATGTGTGTGTGTTGTATATATAATATATATATATATATTTTATATTAATTATAATATATATAATTATATACCATATAATGCGCATACATATATATAAAATATATGGGAAAAAAAACCCACAAAAAAAAACTAGTTTTTTGAAAAAAGAGAGATAGTTTTGAAATCCACCTGGATTCCAAATTCAAACCTGAGGGTGGAAACCCCGGTGGAAATTTTTTTAAAATTTTATTCCATTTTTAATTTCATCCCAGTTTTTTTTTATTTTGGGGGTTTTTTTTTTCCCTTGTATATTATATATATTATATTCCCTATATATATATATATATTATATATATATAAAATTATATATTATATATATATTTCATTATATACACAATATATAATTATAAAAATATATATAATATAGTTTTAAAGTATTTATATATATATTATAAATATAAAATAAAATATAAAATATATATTTATATATGAACATACAACACACACACACACACACACACACACATATATAGATACGAGTTAACTGAAAAGATAAAAGGTTTCGTGTATATGTAAATTTTTATTTTTATATATATATATAGTATATTTATATATAATATTTTAAAAAATTATTATATTATATACATTATAAAGTTTTAAAAAAATTATATATATATATATTTTATTATAAAATACTATTATATACATATATATATATATATAAAATATATATTATATTATATGTGTGTGTGTGTGTGTGTGTGTGTGTTGGGGGTTTGGCTGTGTGGTTGTGGTGTGTGTGTGTGCGTGTGTGTGGTGTGTGGGGTGTGTGGGGTGTTTTGTGTATTATATATTATATATAATATATATATATATATATATATATATTATAATAATTTTATGTGTTGTGTGTGTGTTTGTGGTGTGTGTGTGTGTGTGTGGTGGGTGTATTTGCATTTAAATACGTAAAGAAATATTATGGATGTATGTACGTACATATTACATTGTATGTAGGTAATGTAGTTTTGTTGTATGTAGTAATGTTGTAAATGTATGTATGTATGTAAAGTATTACGTCGTATGTACATATTATGATGTATGTAGGGATGTATGTATTAGTATGTATGTAAAGTATGTATGTATGTAAAGTATGTAGGGATTTATGTTTGTATGTATGTATGTTATGTACATATTGGGATGTATGTATGTAAAGTATGTATGTATTAGGAAAAAACGAAAAAACGAAAATAAGACGAAAAAAAACTCCTCAAAGAAAACAATTTAGACCCGTATTCCCTTTTGGGTTTCGATTTAAAGGGCCGCCCCACAAGGGCCCATTTACCTCCTTATCGCGTTTTGTTCCTCCTCTTTATCCCTTTTTTCCCTTTTTCTTTAAACCTCTTTCGTTTCCCTTTTCCCTTTTATTTACTCCTCTTCCCCTGAGTCCCTCTCCTGTTTTTTTTTTTTTTTTTTTTTTTTTTTTTTTTTTTTTTTTTTTTGCTATTTTTATCCTCTTTATTCTTTATCCTCTTTATATATTTATCCTCTTTACTCTTTTCGTTACTTTAGGCTGGGTTTAAAGAGAGCTTGGGGATGTATGTCTTTTAGAGGAGGGGGGAGGGGAGGGAGGGGGGGAGTATGGGATGGGAGGGAGGGATGGAGGGAGAAGAATAAAATAATGGAGAAGGGAGGAAGGTCGGAGGGAGGATGGGATGGAGGAAAAATTGGATGAATGGAGGGAGGGGGGTAGGAGTATTGGAGAAGAGGAGGAGGGGTAGGAGAAGGAGGAAGGGATGAATTATGGACAAAGGAGAGGGAGTAGTGAGATTGAGAAGGATAGGGAAGGAAGGAGAGGGAGTAGGAGGATGGAAGAGAAAAATTTTAAGGAAGAAGTAGGAGGGAAGGAAAAAAAATGGAAGGAAAGAGGGGGAGTGGGGAAAACGGAGAATGAGGAAGAGAGAGAAAGAGAGAGAAAGAGAGGAAAGAGAGGAGGAAAAGAGAGAGAGAGAGAGAGAGAGAGAGGAGAGAGAGAGAGAAGAGAGAGAGGGGAAAGAGAGAAAGAAGAGAGAGAGAGAGAGAAGAGAGATAGAGATAGAGATAGATGATAGATAGATAGATAGATAGATAGATAAGAAGAGAGAGAGAGAGAGAGAGAGAGAGAGAGAGAGAGAGAGAGAGAGAGAGAGAAAGAGGAGATGGAATTTTCAATATAGTGCCTGACAGTGTGTGAAATATTTGATGCTTAACACACACATGCATACATACACACAACACACCACACACACACACACAACCACACACACACACACACACACACACACACACACACACACACATATATATAATATATATATATATATATATATATATATATATATATATATATATATATATATATATATATATATATATATATATATATATATATATATAATATTATAATATATATGTAGATTTAATACAATTTATGTCGCATCTACGTGAATATCAAAGACACATAAAACTAGAAAAAGGAAAATCTTAAAAAGCAAAAAACAAACGGCCGTAAAAACACACACACAAAAAAAAAACAACAGAAATAGAGAAACCGAAAACAAAACGAGACACGAACATACAAACGAACAAAATAACAAATAAAACCAACCAAAATATAAACAAAAAAAAACAGGAAAAGAAAAAAAAGAACAAAATTTACCACAAAACGAATCAAAGAGAAGACAGAAAAACAGGAAAAAAAACAACAACTCAGCTCCTTACCCCCGTTTCCTCGTCACTCTCATCGGCGCAGTCGGGGATCCCGTCGCAACACCCACGAGGTTTTCAGGGGGCGTCCCGTCCTTGCACGTCCCCTGAGCGGGGTGGGCGGGGCGGCCAAGTGGGCGTCGTGCACAGGGGGGGCGCTGGAGGGGGTGGCCGGAGGAGGGGCGCTTTGTGGTGTGGTTGCCGTCGACGTCTGGGGGACGGAGGGACAGGGGGAGATTGATGTGGGGATAGGTGGGTGTGTAAGGGACGAGAAAAAGGATAGATGAACGCATATATAGCCATGGAATAATTAAATACACATACATACATACACATAAACATACACACACACGCAAACAACACACACACACACACACACACACACCACACACACACAACCCCACACACACACACACACACACACACACACACACCACATAACCCTCATCTCCTCTCTCTCCCCCCTCCCCTTTTCCCACACACACCCTCCTCCCCCCTTCTGCCAGTGGGCGGAACTTGAACACGAAACCCTGTCTCCGCGGCCCGTGTTGAACCACACACAACCACCCCTCCCCAACATCTCCCCACGCCCATACCTTCCCCCTCCCCCTTCTCCCCACGCCCATACTACTTTCCCCTTCCCCTCCCTATTCCCCTCCCCCTTCTAACCCTCGCCCACCCCATCCCCTCTCCCCACACCCTCCCCCTCCCCTTTACCCCCCACATATGTCGTGAATCACATGTGCATTTAGTGACCACGCCTACAATCTGTGTACACGCTCTCACTCTTGCTCTCCCGCAAAAGTTCCGTTGTTATGAAATGCCTGCGCGCCTTCTCCGCCTGTAGAGGACGGTTTTCATCTCCCGGGGAGAGGATGCTCTACACTCGCCTGAGGCTACACGCATAGAAAACGCGCTGCTGGAGGAGCACGTAGAAAACGCGCCTGCCTTCTTATTTGTATTTTATCGTTTGTTTATGTTTTATGTATTAAAACCTATTTCTTTATCTATTTTTTATTCAACTAAAATAAAACATGTACACGATATACAACTGAAGGAATAAAAACACGGGGAGTTTGAGAAAGATCTTAATTTTGTAAATTATTCTTTTAAACATACGGGTTATATACATTTTAGTTATTCTGATTATCTTATAGTATTTTACCTTTCTTTTATATAGTCTTTAATAGTTTTACAAACAGTTTCATTAAAAGAGGGGCACCTTCATTTATAGCAACTCCCGCTAGAAGGTAACAAGAGGAGGTAAGAAGTACTTAGGGGGTCTTGTGGTCGCTCTGGTCAGACGGGGTCTGTGCGAGAACCCCGGAGTGGGCTTCTCTGGGGGAAGATCAGTGGTCGTGAAGCATTCGTCAGCTATGGGAGACATTTGTGTCCTTTTTTGATCAAGGCAGTGGAGCCTATAGACCGGTGCTTCTTTCATTGAGTTGTTTTTAAGCATTTAAAGTTCGTGTTTTGTTTCGGTGTTTTTGCTATTTTATTTCGATGTGTTTTATGTGTTCGTTTTGCTGTTTGTATCTTCGATTTAAGTTCTAGTTTCATGTTTTAGTTTTACTTGTGTTCGTGTGTTTCTTAGCGTTATTCGTTTTTTTTTATCGATCATGTTTTAATAAATGTTTAATGGTCTATGAATCCGCATGGTTTTTCGTACCCTCTGACATTGTAACGGAAGGCATAAAATCTTAACGGACCTGTAAGGTGAAATGGACTTAATCGGATCAATGCAACACTAAATCGTGCACGATGCGTTAGGGAATAGTCCCCCGCGCACGCATCTCCGGCTTAAATACACGCATACCAGTCTACACCCAGACACACATACACAGACTTACCCACTATCTCTCCATTCCTTCCACTCTTCCTTACACTTCGCCATTTCTTCCTCACACACACACAATGTTCCCATACGTTAATTAAATGGGTGAGTGGCAGCGAGGGCTTCTTTCAGATCTTGCGAAATGTAATTGTATGCAAGTTGCTACACACCACACACCCCGCAACACTCCCCCACACACCCCACAACCCCCCACACACCACACAACCCCCCACATACCCCACAACCCCCATCCCAACCCCCCACAAACTCAACCCCCTCCCCACCAAACCCCTCCAAAACACACCCAC
>NC_051394.1:54042168-54054668 GCF_015228065.2 Penaeus monodon
TGTTATTAGTATCGTTATAATTGTTCTTGGTGTTAGATGCTGTACCATGATCATTAACACTATAAACTCTCTCTCTCTCTCTCTCTCTCTCTCTCTCTCTCTCTCTCTCTCTCTCTCTCTCTCTCTCTCTCTCTCTCTCCTTTCCTCCTTCCCTTCCCCCTTTTTCTCTCCCTCCCTCCCTTCCTCCCTCCCTCTTTTCCTTCTTCGCTCTCTCTCTCCCACCCTCCCTCCCTCTGTCCCTCCCTCCCTCCCTCTGTCCCTCCCTGTCTTTCTTTCTCTGTTCCTATCATTCTCCACTAATCCCTTTTCCCCCTCTTTTTCTTTCTTTCAATTTACCTCAACGAAGGATCAAAGGATATTTTCTTTCTTTCTTTCCCTCTCTTCCTTTCTTTTTTTCATAATCATGCGTTTCCATTAATTTTTTTGGCCCAGGGTTTATTTTCCTTGAATTTACCCTTTGGGTATTTAAAAAACTCGGGGGGTTAAGAAAACCACGTAAAAATTTTTTTCAGAGGGGAGGAGAGAGGGGAGAGGTGAGAGAGGAGAAAAGGAGAGGGGAGAGAGAGAAGAGAGAAAAGAGAGGAAAAGAGAGAGAGGAAGAGAGTAAGAGAGTAAAGAGTAAGAGAGGAAAAAAGAAGAGAGAGAGGGGAGGGGAGAGAGAGGGGGGGGGGGGAGAGAGAGAGAGAGGAAGAGAAGAGAGAAAGAGAGAGAGGAAGAGAGAGAGGAAGAGAGAGAGAGAGAGGGAAAAGAGAGGGAAAAAGAGAGCGAACAAGAAAGGGGAGAGAGGGGGAAGAGAGAGAAAGAGAGGAGCGAAAACACAGGGGGAGAGAAAAGAAAGAGGAGGGAGGAAGGGGGAGAGTGAGGGGAGGGGGAGGAAGAGAGTAAGAGAGGGGAGGAGAGAGAGAGGGGAGAGAGGGGAGAGGAGAGAGGGGAAGGGAGAGAGAGAGGAAGAGAGAGAAGAGGAGGAGAGGAAAAGAGAAGAAGAAGGGAAAAAGAGAGAGAGGAAGGGGAGAGGAGGGAAAAGAGAGAAAAAGGGGAGCGAAAAACACCAAAAAGGGGAGAGAGAGGAAGGGGAGAGAGGAAGAGAGGGGGGAAAAGAGGGAGAGAGAGAGAGGAAGAGGAAAAGAAAGAGAGAAACGAACACAAAAGAGAGAGGAAAAGAGAGAAAGAGGAAAAGCGAAAAGAAGCGACGAACCCAGGGGGAGAGAGAGGAGGAGAGAGAGACGAGGGGAAAAGAGAGGAGGAGAGAGGGGAGAGAGGGGAAAAGGGGAAAAGGGGGGAGAGAGAGAGAGGGGAAAAATGAGAGAGGGGGAAGGGGGAAGGGGGAGAGAGGGGAGGGAAGAGAGTAAAAAGAGAGAGAGGAGAGAGAGAGGAAAAGAGAGGAGAGGAATTTTAGGTGAGAGAGGGAAGAGAGGGGGAGAGAGAGAGGAGAGCAGAGAGAGAGAGAGAGGGGAGAGAGGGAAGAGAGAGAGGAAAAGGAAAAAGAGAGAGAGGGAAAAAGAGGGAAGGGGGAGAGGAAAGGGGCGGGGGGGAGAGGAGAGGGAAAAGAGAGGAGGAAGGATAGAGAAAGGGAAAAAGAGGGGGGCGGACGGAGAGATGAGAGAGAAGAGGGAAGGGGAGAGAGAGCCCCGGGGAGGAGAGGGAGAGCGAAGGGGAGGGGAGAAGGAAAGAGAGAGAAAAAGAGAGGAGTTTACAGAGGGGAGAGAGAGAGAGAGGAGAGAGACCCCCGGGTTTTTTTTTTTTCCCCCCCCCCCCCCGGGGGGGGGGCCCCCCGGGTTTTTTTTTTTTTTTGAAAGGGGAAAAAATTTTTTTTTTTTTTTTTAGGAGGGGAAGGGAGGGGAGAGAGGAAAAAGAGGAAGAAAGAGAGAAGAGAGAAGAGAGGGGAGAGAGGGGGGACGGGGAGGAGAGAGAGAGAGAGGAGAGAAGAGAGAGGGGGGAAAAAAGAGGGAAAAGAGGAAAAAAAGAGAGGAAAAAAGAAAAAGAGGGGGGGGGAGAAAGGGGGAGAAAGGAAAGGGGAAGAGAGGGAAAAGATGAAGGGGAAAAATGAGAGAGAGAGAGAGAGGGGAGGAGGGGGAGAAGGGGAGAGAGGGGGGGGAGAAGGGGGAGAAAGAGAGAAGGAAAAGGGGGGAGAGGGGAGAGGGGAAAAAAGAGAAAGGAAAAAAAAGAGAGGAAAAGGGGGAGAGAGAGAAAGGGAAGAGTGGGGTTTAGGAGTTGGGGGGGAAAGAGGAGGGAAGAAGAGAGGAAAAAAAGAGAAGAGAGGGGAAAAGAGGGGGGGGGGAAAAAAAAAAGGAGAGGAAGGAGAGAGGAAGAGGGGAAAAGAGGGGGAGAGAGGAAAAGGGGTAGAGAGAGGGGGAGAGGAAGGGGGAGAGGGGGAAGGAGAGAGGAAGAGAAAAAAGGGGAGAAAAAAGGGGAGAGAAAAAAAGAAGGGGGGGAGAGAGGAAAAAAAGAAAAGAGAGGGGGAAAAAAAAGAGAGAGCGAGAAGAGAGAGAAAAAGAAGAGAAAGAGAGAGGGGAGAGGAGGAGAGGGGGGGAGGAACGAGAGGAAAGGGGGAGGGGGGAGGGGAGAAGGGGGAAAGGGGAGAGAGAGGGGAAACCAGGGAGGGGGGGAGAAAGGGGGAGGAGAGAGGAGGGAAAAGAGAAGGGGGATGAGGGGGGAAAAAGAGAGAGAGGGAAAGAGGGGGAAAGAGAGGAAAAAGAGAAAGGGGAAAAGGGGGGAGAGAGGAAGAGAATGAGAGGAGGGAAGGGGGGAATTGGAAGAGAAAGAAGGAAAGAAGAGAGGGGGAGGAGAGAAGAGAGAGGGGAGAGATAATCGGGGGGAGAGGGGGAAAGGGGGAGAGAGAAGAGAGAGGGGGAGGTAAAAGAGAGAGGGGGAGGAAAAAGAGAGAGGGGAAAAGAAAGAGAGGGGGAGGAGGAGAGGGAGAAAGGGGAAAAGAGAAGAAGAGAAGAGAGGAGAGAGGCGAGGGGAGGGGGAGAGGAGGAAAAGACGGAAAAGAGGAAAAAGAAAGAAAAAAAAAAAAGGAAGGGACAAAGACAAAAAAAGGGAAAGGAAGGGAAAAAAAAAAATATTTGGGGATTTTATTGGAAAGGTTTAAAATAAAAAATGGGGGGGGGGGGTTTTTAAAATTTTTTAAAAGGGGAAGAAATTTTTTTTTTTAAAAGGGCTAGGAAGGGGTAAAAAGGGAAAAGGGAAAAAAGGGAAAAATTTTAAAAAAGGGGGGGAAAAAATTTGGGGCCCGGGGGGGGGGGGCTGGGGGGGATGGGGGGGGGGGGGGGGTTGGGGGGGAAAAAAAAAAAAAGGGGTTTAAAAATTGGGGGGGGGGAAAAAATTTTAAAAGATTCCCTTCCCCTTTTTTCTCTCTTTTTTTTACTTCTTTTTTTCTTTTTTTTCTTTTCCCTTTTTTTCCTTTTTTTCCCTCCTTCTCTCTCTTTTTTTTTTTTAAATCTTTTTAATTTTTTTTAAAATTTTTTTTTTTATTAATTTTATTTTTTTTTTTTTTCTTCGCCTTTTCAAAATATTTTACTTTTACCCCCCCAAACCCCACTCACTCACTCACTCACCACTCCTCCCTCACTCCTCACTCATCACTTTACTCACTCACTCACACACACACACCCCCACACCACCACACACACACACACACACAAAACCCCACACACACAAAACACACACCCCACACACCACACACACCACGCACGCACACGGGCTCTCTCTCTCTCTCTCTCTCTCCCCTCTCTCTCCCCTTCTCTCTCCTTTTCTCTCTCTCTCTTTTCTCTCTCTCTCCTCCCCTTTTTCCCTTTTCTCACGTTCAGCATCTATCTTTTTTAAATCCCCCACCCTGCGTATTCAAATTTTTTTCCCTTTTTTCTCCCTTTTCCCCCTGTACGGTGTTAAGGGCTCTCCCCTTTTGTTCTGTTTTTGTAAGTTGATATATTTCCCCCTTCACGCCATCTTACCTATCTTGTTTCGCATCCCGTTCGTATACACAAGCCAAAACGTAAAGCCCCACACGCAAAACAAAATTTCACCACCCCATTTTACTCGCTTCACCCTTCGGTCACTCCACTCACTCGCTCGCTCACTCACTCACTCACCCCAATCACTCACCCACTAAATCCTCCCCTCGCTCGCCCCTCACTCACCATCACTCCCCTCACTCACTCACCCCTCACTCACCACACCACACAAACCACACCCACCCCACACACACACACCCCCACACCCAAAACACAACACACACACACACACACACACACACACACACACTAACCCAACATACAGACCTCCTTCTCCTCCCCATCTATTGCTTCCTCGAAATCTATCCATTTCACTCCTCTCTTAAAAAACCCTTCTTTCCCCCAGGGGCACTTTCTTTATTTTTTTATCTTTTTCTTTAAAAGGGGAGGATCGTGTCTCCCATAGCTTTTTCTTTCCCCCTTTAGTTTGTTTTCCTTTTCCTTCCGGGTTTTTTCTTTTAAAAAATTTAAAGGGAAACCCCGTGTTCTTTTTAAAAAATAAAGATTTTTTTCCTTTTTTCAGTTTCCTTTATCTTTCGAATTATTTTTAAACAAGTAAGTCTCGTGTTCTTTGATTTTTTTTTTTCCTTGTTCAATTTTCCTTTATCTTTCCTCTTATTTTTATACAAGTAAGTAAGCCTCCGAATGGTTAGAGCGTCGGACTCAAGATTGTCACGACGGCAATCTGAGTTCGAGGGTTCGAGTCACCGGCTGGCGCGTTGTTTCCCTTGGGCAAGGAACTTCACCTCGATTGCCTACCTAGCCACTGGGTGGCCAAGCCAGCCCAAGTCAGTGCCGGGTAAATAGAGATGGTGACTCGATAAAAACACCGGGCGGAAGGCAATGGCAAACCACCGCTCTAAATTGCTAAGAAAAAAATCATGGAAGCCCATGATCGTCAAGGCAGCGGTGGCCGAATGGTTAGAAGCGTCGGACTCAAGACTGTCACGACGGCAATCTGAATTCGAGGGTTCGAGTCACCGACCGGCGCGTTGTTCCCTTGGGCAAGGAATTTCACCTCGACTGCCTACCTAGCCACTGGGTGGCCAAGCCAGCCCAAGTCAAGTGCTGCTCCCAAGCCCGGATAAATAGAGAGAATGATTACCTAAAAGGTACCACCGGCACTCTCCGTGGAAAGGAACTGGGGACCCTACCACGTACTCACTCCAAGAGCATCACAACATGAAAACTACAATTAAGTATCATGCTGTGACCACGGCGGCTCAGACATGAACCTACCGTTAAAAGAAAAGAAAGTAAGCCTCGTGTCCTTTGAAAAAAAAAAATCCTTAATTTTTCTTTACTTTGTTCTCTTATTTTTCTCCTTCCAACCAATTATCCCTTACTTTTCCTTTCCAATTCATTTTTTATCTTAATCATCCCTTACTTTCCCTTTCCAATTTATTTTATTTTAAACAGATGAGCATCGTCTACGAGCGAGGTTACGGCCCCCACTACACCGTCGGGCTAACGGGAGTCCAGGTCACGGAAGGTCACTGCGAAGGAAATCTCGATTCCCTGACCTCCACGACCTGTTCCTTCACCAAGGATTTGTGTGGGTGGAGGAACACGCACACGGACCATCGCAACTGGCTGCTCAGTGACCACGGTGGGTGTGTGGGCGTGTGGGGTGTGTGTGGGGGTGTGGATATGGGGTGGATGTGTGGGTGTAGGGAGAGAGGGTGGGGGTGTGGGAAGAGGGGATTGGATGAGGGGTGGGGGTATGGGGAGAAGGGATGTGTAGGCGAGGGGAAGGAGGGGGGAGAGGGAGAGGAGGAGGAGAGTGACCATCGGAACTGGCTGCTCAGTGGGTGGGTGTTGGGAGGGTGTGGGGAGGTGGGGTGGGTGTGGAGATGGGGTGGGGGTGTGTGGGGGTGTGGGCGAGGGGATGGAGGGGGGAGAGGGAGGGGAGGACGGGAGTGACCATCGGAACTGATTGCTGAGTGACCATGGTGGGGGTGTAGGGAAGGGGTGTATGGGGGTGTAGGGAAGGGGTGTGTGGGGAAGGGGATGGAGGGTTGGGGGTTAGGGGGTGTGGGTGGGATTTGGGAGGGGGTAGGAGTCTGTGTCTTTGTTCCGTGTTTGAAAGTTTTGTATTTGCGTGTGTTTTTTCTGGTATGATTACTTTTGTCTTTTTTTGGGGAGGGGAGGGAGGGTTCAATAGTTTGCCTCTTCATATCTCTCTCTCTCTCTCTCTCTCTCTCTCTCTCTCTCTCTCTCTCTCTCCTCTCTCTTCTCTCTCTCTCTGCCTTTCTCTCTCTCTCTCTCTCTCCCCTCTCTCTCTCTCTCTCTCCTCTCTCTCCCTACTCTCTTCTCTCCTCTCTCCTCTCTCTCTCTCTCTCTCTCTCTCTCTCTCTCTCTCTCTCTCTCTCTCTCTCTCCTCTCTCCACACTCGTGTACATATTTGTGAGTTGCCGAATGCATGTATGTCTGTATGTGCAAATTTTCACCTGCAAACAGGACCGGAAGTCATTTCACTCACTCACCGTATCCATAAAAATGAATGATCCAAAAATATGAATGAGTTAGAATGATTTACGTGAAGTTGTAAATTGTGAATTTTATGTTTTGCAATGCCATTGACACAGAGAATATCAGTTGCAATGGGCATGTGTCTATATTTATTCTAGATAGATAGATAGATGGTTGGATAGATGGATGGATAGATAGATAGATAGATAGATTGGTAGGCATATAAATAGATAGATAGACAGATAGATAGATAGATAGGTGGGTATATGGACAGTCTATGTCTTTAATGCATGTGTATATATAGCCACATACATACATACATGCATACATACACATACATACATACATACATACATACATACATACATACATACATACATACATACATACATACATACATACAACACACACACACAACACACACACACACACACACACACACACACACACACACACACACACACACACACACACACACACACATGCATACAGTGCACGTGATAAATCCTCTCGCGTCGATAACGCAAAACTTCACCCTGTCAAAGCGAAAGAACAAACTTCCCTCCTTCCCTAACTTCGGGCCAACTTCACTCCGTCAGCAGGCGTGGTTGCCGAGGTACGCAGCGGAACCGTCAGCGCCAAGCCACCGCGCTTGAGCCACTCCGTCAGCGACCCCGTCAGCACCGTCCACGAACAGCAATGGGCTGACCTCCTCTCCCCACCCGTCGTGACCCCGAATGACCTCGCCGAGGGGGCGTGTCTGACCCTCCGTTACCGCATCCTCTCCGAGAATTCCGAACTTCGCGTCCTTCTCAAGCCGACGACGGCGATGGGTGAAGGAGGCGCTGTAGGGGGAGGAGCCGGAGGGTTCAGGAGAGGAGAGCGAAGGGGCCACGGAGGAAGAGGAGGGGGAGGAGGGCACCAGGAGAAGGACCCCGAGGAGATCCTGCTGTGGGCCCAAGGACGCGTCAGGAGTCCTAGTGTCATGGAGGCTGTGATTAATCTCGACGGCCACGAGATGCCGCGGCGATACCAGGTCAGGATTGGCGTTGCAATTATTAGTTGTATTTCTATTGTTGTTGTTATTATTGTTATTATTATTATTGTTATTTTATTTTATTATTATTTTATTTATTATTATTTTATTTTTAATTTTTATTATTATTATTATTATTATTTTATTATTAATATTAGTATATTATTTTTATTATTATCATTATTTTTTTTTCATTATCATTAATTATTATTATTATTATATATTTTTATTATTATTATTATATTATTATTATTATTATTATTTTTATTATTATTATTATTATCATCATTATCATTATCATTATCAGTAGCAGCAGCATATTACTACTATCATCATTATTATTTCCATCACCATTGCTGTTGATATTACTAGTATTTTCATTTAAATCATCGTCAATATTTTCATCAATGTTGCTAATTTTATTACTGTTACTATCACTTTTTGTCACCATTATTATTGCGAAATCGTTATTATTGTTATAAAGCGTAGCACTTTTGTTAAGACTATTATCAAAACATTACTATTAAGCTGTTTAAACTATTAAACTATTAATTAAACTGTTATCAAAATATTGTTATTAAAACTGCCATAGATTTTATTTGTTTGAATTGAATTGGAAAGTAATTTTAAAAAAATCAGATTAAGATTTTTTGATTTCGATTCAAAAAGAAAATGAACATTGCTTAGATTGTTAGATATTACTTCAGGATGATAAAGGGAGGTCAGATTTTGCTTAAAGAAACCAAATAAATATATGCACAGATTTCTTTTATACATGACATTAGATGATACGAAAAAAGGCATTCGCAGAAGTCATAAAAGACAACATAATTAGAAAAAAAAAAAAAAGAAGGAAAAGAAAAAAAAGATTTTTTTTACATATATAAAAAAAAGTATTTTTCACCTGCTGGGTATTATTTCTGGAGCGTCCATCTGGGAGAGATTGGAGCAAGAAAGACAGGTTTTATAGACGGGAAATGAGGGTAAATCCGGCTTGAGCAATGGAGGATTATAGTCACGAGAAGGTGAGGGGAAAGAGAGGGGAGAGAGAGGGAAAGGAAGGAGAGGTGGGAGGAGAGGGGGATGGAGAAAGAGGAGTGGGGAGGGGAGGGGAAGGAGAGGGGAGAGAGAGGGAAAGGAAGGAGAGGTGGGAGGAGACGGGAAAGAGATAGAGGGATGAGGAGGGGAAGGGGAAGGGAGAGAGGGAAAAGGGGGAGGGGGGAGGGAAGGGAAACAAAGGGAGGGGAAAGAGGAGGTAGGGTGGGAGGGGTGGAAGAGAGAGGAAAGGGATAGTAAAGGGAAAGATGAAAAGAAATGGAGTGGAAAAGAGGGAGAGAGAGAGGGGATAAAGGAAAGAAGTGAAGAGGTCAGAATAAAGAAAAAAAAAAAATAAATAAATAAATAAATAAATATATAATATATATATATATTATATATATATATATATTTTATATATATATTATAATATTAACATAATATATATATAAAATATATATATATATATATATATATATATATATATATATATATATATATTTTATATATAAAGAAAAGGGGAAAAAAGTGAAAAGATGGGGAGGGAGGGGGGAGGGAGGAGGGGGAAGGATGGGGGTGTTATAAAGGTGTTTTAGTAGTCTGGAAATGTCGTAAAAATAATGTGTCTGGAAAGATTGTGTGAAATATAAAAAAAGAAAGAATAAAAAAAAAAAAGTAATGATGATAATAATAATAGTAATGATAATAATGATAATAATAATGATAATAATAATGATAATAATAATGATGATAATAGATGATGATGATGATGATGATGATGATGATGATGATGATGATGATGATGATGATGATGATGATGATGATGATGATGATGATATAATAATAACAATAACTATAATAATGATAATAATAACAATAATAATAACAATAATAATAAAATAATGATAATAATAATAATAATTATTATTATTATAATGATAATGATAATAATAGTAATAATAATAATAATAATAATAATAATAATATATAATATTATTATTATTATTATTATTATTATTATTATTATTATTATTATCATTGATGATAATGATAATAACAATATTAATAATAATCTATTTCGTGTTATGTAAAATGTATTTCGTATCGGTGGGTAGAGACCTTTGATGACAATTATCATCTCTAATTTTATTGATATGATTGTTACTGTTATTATGTTATTGTTATCAATATCATCATTGTTATCATTATCATCATTATCATTATTATTGTTATCATTATTATTAGTATCATTACCATTATTACTATTATTATTATTGTTATTATCCTCATCATTATTATTATCATCATCGTTATCAATATCATAACCACCGCCATATCCTTTTTCTAACCGAAATAATCATCATATCATCTCTCCTCTTCAGCCTTACTGTTCTCACCCTCCTCCTCCTCCTTCTCCTCCTTCTAATCCTCCTCCTCTTTCTTCTCCTTCCCACTCAGCTGATCCTCCGAGCCGTGGGCGTGGGCGGCGGAGGAGCGAGCGGGGGGGTGGAGGTCCGGAGCCTGACCCTCGACCCTGGCACTTGCAAAGTCGGCCCCTCTTGCAAGTTCGACTCCGGTTTCTGCTCGTGGAAGGTGTCATATACGGGTGGCACTGTGTGGTACATCAGCCCGCATCAAGGTAAGGGTTAGGGTGCCATCACGTGGAAAGAGAATGGAAAGACATGATGGTGGAGAAGGAGGAGGAGGAGGAGGGAGGAGGAGGAGGAGGAGGAGGAGGAGGAGGAGGAGGAGGAGGGGGGGGGGAGGAGGAGAAGGAGGAGGGGGAGGAGAAGGAGGAGGAGGAGGAAAAGGAGAAGGAGAAGGAGAAGAAAAGGAGAAGGAGAAGGAGAAGGAGAAGGAGAAGGAGAAGGAGAAGGAGAAGGAGAAGGAGAAGGAGAAGGAGAAGGAGAAGGAGGAGGAGAAGAAGAAGAACTTCGAGTAGAGAAAGAAAAATAAGAAGGAAAAAAAACTAGTAGAGAGAGAGAGCGAGCGAGAGAGAGAGAGAGAGAGAGAGAGAGAGAGAGAGAGAGAGAGAGAGAGAGAGAAGAGAGAGAGAGGGGAGAAAGAAAGAAAGAGAGAGAGAGAGGGAAAAAGAAAAGAAAGAGAGAGAGAGAGAGAGAGAGGGAGAAAGAGAGAGAGAGAGAGAGAGAGAGAGAGAGAGAGAGAGAGAGAGAGAGAGAGAGAGAGAGAGAAAAGAACAAAAAGAACATCACCACATAAAACGAAAAAAAAGGAAGGCAATGACGTCATCCGGGAGAACAATGACGTCATAGACCTCCGTGTTTGAGGGTGCTCGCGAGCGGCCTTGGAATTAGCAGCCTTATTGGTACCTGGCGGAGAGGCGATTTTGCCCTGCTCACCATTTTTCCCCATTTGTGTCAGCCGGATCCTCTTAATCCCGATCCAGTATCCACATGCGGGTACTGGGAATGGATTCGTGTTAAGCTTATGGCTTAATGAAGGATATTGACTAATCAGTGCATGTGCGGAGAGAGGCTGAAGGGATGACCTTATTGCCCCGAACAGTTAGTTCTGTCTGTCTGGCTCTTTGGCTTTGTTTGATTATGTTCTCTGTTCTCTTGTCTTTTCTGCTTTTATCTGTTTTCCTTATTTCTTTTATCTTTTTTTGTTCTTTTCTCTCTGTTTCGTTGTCTCTGTCTCTTTCTGTGTGTGGGTGTGTTTATATCTTCTGTCTTGTCTGTCTCTACGTTTCTTCTTCTCTTCTTCTTTCTCTCTTCTAATCATCTTTCTAATTCTTTTCCTTTACGTATCGATCTTTAGCTCTTCTTCTTTCTCTTCTCCTCTCTTCTCGTTCTATCGTAGCTTCATCGTTTCTTTATTCTCGTTTCCTCTCTCTTCTCTCTTACCCCCTTCTTCTTCTTCTCTCTCTCTTTTTCTTTTCTCTCTCTCTCTCGTTCTCTTCTTCTTCTCTCTCTCTCTCTCTTCTTCTCTCTCTTTCTCCCCCCTCTCTCTTTCTTCCTCTTCTTATCCCTCTCCCCTCCCTCTCCTCCTCTCCTCCTCACCCTCCCTCTCTTCTCTCTCCTTCCCCCCTACCCCCTCCCCATAACCCCCTTCCTCACCCCCCCCAAACCCAAAAAAAAAACAAACCCCAAACCCCGTCCCCCGGGGGGGAAAGGGGGGAAAGGCCCCGAGGGACACAGACTTCCCTCACCCGCGAAGTCGTCTCGAGCGAGGATCCTGTGTCTCTCACCTTCAGGTATGGAGGGGTTTCGGTCCGTTTTGGTTTGTGTGGTGGGTGGGTGGGTGGTGGGGATGGTGGGGATTGGGGGTTGGGTGGTGGGTGGTGGTGGGGTGTGTGGGGGGGGGTTGTTTGGGGGTTGGTGGGTGAGGGTGGTGGGGGTGGGGTGGGTGGGGGTGGGGGGGGTGGTGGTGGTGTGGGGTGGGGTGGGTGGGTTGTTTGGTGGTTGGTGGGTGGGGGTGAGGGTAAGGGTGGTTTTGGGGTGGGGGTGGGTTGTTTGGTGGTCGGTGGGTGGTGGGGGGGGTGGAGGTGGGGGGGGTTGTTTTGTTGTTTTTAGTGGTGGCGGTAGTGGGAGAGGCAGTGGTGGGGGTGGTGGGGGTGGGGGGTGTATTAGAGGGGATTGTTGTTGTTCTTGTTTTTTTCTTGTTTGTCTCTTTGTTTGTTATTTTTTCTTGTTTGTTTGTTTGTTGTTGTTTTCGTTCTTGCTTGTTGTTGGTTCTGTTGTCTTTGTTTTCTGTTGTTGTTTTTTTGTATTGTTTGTCTTTGTTTGCACCTTCAGGTATTTTCTGTTCAGCGGATTTTTCGTTGTTATTTGTTCTTATTGCTGTTGTTGTTTTCATTGTCTCTCCTGTTATCTGTTTATCTCATTTTTTTAGTCGTCAACGTCTTCCTCCTTTCCATCATCACCCATTTCTTCTTCTTCTTCTTCTTCTCCTTATCTACTCCCTTTTCTTCCTTCTCCTTC
>NC_051394.1:54059668-54062168 GCF_015228065.2 Penaeus monodon
CTCCCGAGCCTCGTCACCCCTCCTCTACCCCCCCCACCTTAAGCATCCTCTACTCCCCCTCCCCAACCATCTTCCTTAACCCCGCCTCCCCCCCCCCACTTCGATCATCCTGTATGCACTAGCCATCCTCTGCCCCCCCCCTCCACATCATCCTCTACCCCCCCCACTATCCTCTACCCCCCCTCACTACCATCCTATACCCCCCCCCCTCCTCTTCCATCACCTGATCAAACTCTTATTTTTTTATTGTTTCCTTCCTCTCTTCTTTTATTTTATTTTTTTCTTTGCTTTTCTCCTCTTCTCTTTTCTTAGAGGGGGGAGGAGTCTCTGTAAAGCTATATAACATAATCTTCTGTTTTTTTTCTCCTTCACCTCCTCCTCCTCCTCCTTCTCCTCCTCCTTCTCCTCCTCCTCCTCCTCATCTTACTCCTCCTCCTCCTCCTCCTCCTCTTCTTCTTCCTTCTTTCCTTCCTTCCTCTTCCTTCCTTTTCTCCCTCATCTTCCCCTTCTCCCTTTCACCCCAAAAACACTTCATATCCCCACCTCACCCCCCCACCTCTCCCCTCTTAAGCATCACCCCTCAGCTAACCCCCTCCCCTCTCTCCTCAGGTGGTTCTGACAGCTGGCACGGGCGAACCGACGAGCGAGGTGTGGGTCGACGACGTGCAGGTGGTGAGTGCCAGCTGCAACGTGAGTGTCAGCCAGACGGCACCCGCGACCAGCTTGGCGACGCCCCCCCAGTGGAGATGCAAGCCAGAGGGGTCTCTCTGCGGGATGACGCAACCGCAGCTCGGACGCAGGGACTGGGTCTACGTGCATGTGCCGCCCGCTGGTGGGTTTGTGGGGGTGTGGGGGAGTTTGTGGGTGTGTGGGGTGTGTGTGGAGGGGTTTGTGGGGAGGGGGGTATTTGGGGGGTTGGGATGTGGGGGTTGTGGGGTATGTGGGGGGTTGTGAGGTGTGTGGAGGGTTGTGGGGTGTGTGGGGGGAGTGTTGCGGGGTGTGTGTGTGTAGCAACTTGCATACAATTACATTTCGCAAGATCTGAAAGAAGCCCTCGCTGCCATCACCCATTTAATTAACGTATGGGAACATTGTGTGTGTGTGTGAGGAAGAAATGGCGAAGTGTAAGGAAGAGTGGAAGGAATGGAGAGATAGTGGGTAAGTCTGTGTATGTGTGTCTGGGTGTAGACTGGTATGCGTGTATTTAAGCCGGAGATGCGTGCGCGGGGGACCTATTCCCTAACGCATCGTGCACGATTTAGTGTTGCATTGATCCGATTAAGTCCATTTCACCTTACAGGTCCGTTAAGATTTATGCCTTCCGTTACAATGTCAGAGGGTACGAAAACCATGCGGATTCATAGACCATTAAAACATTTATTAAAACATGATCGATAAAAAAAAAACGAATAACGCTAAGAAACACACGAAACACAAGTAAAACTAAAACATGAAACTAGAACTTAAAATCGAAGATACAAACAGCAAAACGAACACATAAAACACATCGAAATAAAATAAGCAAAACACCGAAAACAAAACACGAACTTTAAAATGCTTAAAAACAACTCAATGAAAAGAAGCACCGGTCTATAGGCTCCACTGCCTTGATCAAAAAAGGACACAAATGTCTCCCAATAGCTGACGAATGCTTCACGACCACTGATCTTCCTCAGAGAAGGCCCACTCCGGGGTTCTCGCCACGACCCCGTCTGACCAGAGCGACCACAAGACCCCCTAAGTACTTCTTACCTCCTCTTGTTACCTTCTAGCGGGAGTTGCTATAAATGAAGGTGCCCCTCTTTTAATGAAACTGTTTGTAAAACTATTAAAGACTATATAAAAGAAAGGTAAAATAACTATAAGATAATCAGAATAACTAAAATGTATATAACCCGTAGTTTAAAAGAATAATTTACAAAATTAAGATCTTTCTCAAACTCCCGTGTTTTTATTCCTTCAGTTGTATATCGTGTACATGTTTTATTTTAGTTGAATAAAAAAATAGATAAAAGAAATAGGTTTTAATACAATAAAACAATAAAACAAAACGATAAAATACAAAATAAGAAGGCAGGCGCGTTTTCTACGTGCTCCTCCAGCAGCGCGTTTTCTATGCGTGTAGCCTCAGGGCGAGTGTAGAGCATCCTCTCCCCCGGGAGATGAAAACCGTCCTCTACAGGCGGAGAAGGCGCGCAGGCATTTCATAACAACGGAACTTTTGCGGGAGAGCAAGAGTGAGAGGCGTGTACACATGATTGTAGGCGTGGTCACTAAACGCACTGTGATTCACGACATATGTGGGGGGTAAAGGGGAGGGGGAGGGTGTGGGGAGAGGGGAAGGGGTGGGCGAGGGTTAGAAGGGGGAGGGGAATAGGGAGGGGAAGGGGAAAGTAGTATGGGCGTGGGGAGAAGGGGGAGGGGGAGGTATGGGCGTGGGGAGATGTGGGGAGGGGGGGTTGTGTGTGGTTCAACACGGCCGCGGAGACAGGGTTCGTGT
>NC_051394.1:54064668-54069668 GCF_015228065.2 Penaeus monodon
TTCCGCCATAAATGCATTAAGTATTTTATTGCGTTTGTGGGACTTTAAATCACTCAGCCAGGCCGGGAGAGGAGGGAGGGGGGAGGGGAGGGGGGTGCTAGGAAATTGCAATTAGAGCTAAGAAAAAAAAGGTTATGGAGTCAATACGTTACAGCTTAAAAAAAAAAAAAAATGCAGGTACATCGATGCTGATATGTTTTATTTATTTATTCATATACATATATTTACTTCTTTTTCATTCATACAGGTATCTTGAATGATAACTTAAATATCCAGAACGTTGTAAGGATTTTGCAATATATTACATATATATCTTTATTTTGGGTTAAATTTTTATATAATTTTAAACCATAAGCCCGAAAAAGAAAAGTTTAAAACAACATTTTTAAATACTTTTAAAATAATAAAAATATAACTTACATACCCTTGTAAAGTTTTTGCGAAAAATTTTTTTTTTTCCCTTTTTATTTTAATTAAAATGTATCCTAAATATATTTTCAAAGAAAAACATCCCTCTTTGCCGTGTTATCTGATTTTGTGAAGGAAATCCATTAACATTTTATCTGTCAGGGAGAGAGGGAGAGGGAGAGGGAGAGGGAATGAAAGAGAGAGAGAAAAAAAAGAGTGAAGAAGAGAAAGGGAGAGAGAGAAAAAAGGAAAAGGGGAAGGGAAGAGGGAGAGAAAGGTGTAGAAAAAAAAAGGAGAGAGAAAAGAAAAAGGGGAAAGAAGAGAAAGAGAAAAAAGGGGAAAAGGGAGAGAGAAGAGAAAAAGAGAGATAAGAAGAGAGACAGAGAGAGGGGGGAGGGAGAAGGGAGGGAGAAAAGGGGGGGGAGAGAGGGAGAAGGGGAACAGAGAAAGGAAAAAGAATAGAAAAGAAGTGAAGAAAGAGAGAGAGAAAAGAGAGAGAGAGAGGAGAAAGAGTTTAAAAGTGATAGATAAATGGGAGGAAGAGAGAGAGGGAGAGAAGATGAAAAGGAGAAGAAGAGAGAGAGAGATGACAGAAGAGACAGAGAGAATGGCAAGAATGATGGCCCAAAACCCCCCAAATTAAATTGAAAAAAAACCCCAAAAAAAAAAAAAAAAAAAGCATACAAGACACCCCCAAAACATACCCAACCCCTCCCCCCCCCAGAAACTATCACCCCCCCTCCCCCCACAAAACCCCCCCCCCAAACTTTTTCTCCTCACCCCCAACCTTCGCAAACATTCCCCTCATTTCCCCACATTTTCACCCCCACCCACCCACCCTACACATTTCCACCCCCCCCACCCCACCTTTACAAACATTCCCTCCCCACACACTTTCACCCCCACCCCCTCTCTCCACAAACTTCTCTCCCCATCCCCTCCCCACATACTTTCACCCCCACCCACACACACCCAACCCCCTCTCTCCACAAACTTAACTTCTCCCCTCTTCCCCCCACCCCCCACACTTTCACCCCCTACCCCCCTTCATAAGTGTTTCCACCCCACACACAATCACCCACACCCCCATCCCACAATCATCCCCCACCCCCACACACACCTTCACTCCCCAACCCATCTCCACCCACCTACCCTAAAACTTTTTTTTTTCCCCCCCACAAACCCCAAAAAACCCCCAAAACCTCTCCACAAAATTACCCCCCCCCTCACAAAAACTTTCCCCCCCCCTTTTCCCGAAACCCTCACACAAACATCCCCACCCCTTCCCGCACCCTCACACAAACATCCCCACCCCTTCCCGCACCCTCACACAAACATCCCCACCCCTTCCCGCACCCTCACACAAACATCCCCACCCCTTCCCGCACCCTCACACAAACATCCCCACCCCTTCCCGCACCCTCACACAAACATCCCCACCCCTTCCCGCACCCTCACTCAAACACCCCCACAACACACCCCTTCCCCCCACCCCAACCCCACACCCCCATAAACCCCTTCCCCCCACCCCCACCCCCCCCCCCACACCCCCCCCCCCCCCCCCCCACACCCATCCCCCCCCCCCCCCCACCCCCCACCCCCACACCCCTCCCCCCCCCCCCACACCCCATCCCCCCACCCCCCCCCCCCCATCCCCCACCCCCCACCTTTCCCCCCCCCCTCCCCCCACCCCATCCCCACCCCCTCACCCCATCCCCCTTCCCCAAAACCCCCACCCCCCCCACCCCCCATCACCCCCCCCCCCCCCCTTCCCCCCCCCCACCCCCAGGCCCCCCCCCCCCCCCCCCCCAAGAAAAAGCAAACCACACTGAAAACGAGCGAGAAATTCCCTTTTGGAGGGGAAGTCAAAGGGGGATGACTTTTTTTTTTTACTTTTCTTTTTCACTTTTTTTGTTTGTATTTGTTTTTGATGATTTTGTTTGTCCTTTTTTTTTTTTACCTTTTTAATTTTCTTTTTGTTTATATATATTTTTTTCGTATTTCTTGACGAGTGAGAAGTCGAGAGGAAGTGCTTGGTTTTCTCTCTCTCGCTTCTTCCTCTTCTTCTATTTTCTTCTTTTTTTTTTTTTATCCTGGGGTTCCCTTTTTTTTCTTCTCTTTCCCTTTTTCCCCTTTTTCTTTTTCATTTTCCTTAAAATCTCTGTATCTTCTTTTTCATCATCTTTTTATTCTTCTTTTATTTTTTTATATCTCTATATCATCATCTTTTTTATCATTTTCTTTAACTCTGTATCTTTTTTTTTCTTCTTCTTCTTTTATCATTTTCTATATCACTACATTTTTCTTCTTCTTCTTCCATTCTCCTTATTTTTCTTTCTTCCAGTTTACTTTCGGTGTGTTTTGTTTTTCGCTTCTTTTTCTTCTTTTTTCATCTTCGGTTCTCTCCTCTTTCCTCTTTCTCTTTTACCTTATTTGCTTTTTTTATTCTTCTCCCTCCTATCTGTATATCTATCTTATCTATGTGTAAAATCTTTTCCATTTACAGTCCTCTACAGCAAATTTTTTTTTCTCAGTCCCGTTCCCATTTATCTATCCATCCCGTCTATCTGTATGTCTTTATGTCTTTTTATTTTGGGCTGCTTTATCTGTTTGTTTGTCTATCTTATCCGCCATCCGTCTATCATTCCCCCTTTTTTTTTTGCCTTTCATCTGTCCCGTCCCTTCATCTGTTTGTCTCTCTTTCTATCACTCTGTCTGTCTGTCCGTCTGTTTGTCTGTTTATCTATCTATCCGCGTATCTGTCTATCAGTCTATTTGTCTATCTGTCTATGTATTTCAAGCTGTCTGGCTATCTGTTTCTTTGTCTATCTTTCTCTCATTCTATCTGCCTACCTCCCTGCCTGCCTGTCGCCTTTCCTGTCTCCTGCCCCGCCTGTCTGCATTCCTGCCTTTCAAGTCTGCCCTGCCTGCCTATCTGTTTCCCGCCTTCCTCCCGCCTGCATGCCTGCCTCCTTCCCCGCCGCCTTCCCTGCCTGCCTGCCTTCTGCAAAGCCTGCCGGGCCCGCATGTCTGTCTGCCTGTCGCCTGCCTGCCTGCCTGTCTGCATGCCTGCCTGTCTGCATGTCTGTCTGCCTATCTGCATGCCTGCCTGTCTGCATGTCTGTCCCGCCCATCTGCATGCCTGCCTTTTCCCGCCTGTCTGCCTTTCCCGCCCGTCTGCCCCCTGGCTGCCGTCTTTCCTGCCTGTCGGCCCGCCTGCCTTTCCTGTTTTTTTTGTTCCCTCTTTTCCCCCTCCCAAGTCTAATATCTCCGTCTATCCTTTAATTAATCTTACTTTCTCATTTTTTTTAGCGCTTATCGGCAGCTGATGCAAATTCATTGGCAATCTTGTATTTCGCAATGCATATTTGCAATCCACTACAGCATGCTAATTCTTCTTTTTTCTTCACCCTTTTTTTCTTCTTCTTGTTTTTATTTCTTCTCCTTCTTTTTTCTTCTCCTTCTTCTTTCTTTCTTTCTTTCTTTTCTTCTCCTTTCTTTCTTTCTTTCTTTCTTTTTTTTCTTCTTCTTTTTCTTCTTTTTTCTTTTTCTTCTTCTCCCTTTTTTCTTTTTTTCTTTTTCCTTCTTTTTTCTTTTTTTTCTTTTTTCTTCTTCTTCTTCTCCTTCTTCTTTTTCCTTCTCCTTCTTTCTTTCTTTCTTTTTTTTTTAAAGTGTGGGTTTACCTTTTTTTCCCTTTTTTTCCCCAAAAAATTTTTTATTCCCTTTTTTCCTTCGTTTTATTTTCTCTTTTCCTTTTTACCTCTGTTTGTCTGTCTCTTTTTGTTTCAGTGTTTCTGTTTCTGTCTTTGTCCCATGTCTTTTTTGGGGTTTTTATTATCGGGCCCGTCTGTCTAAACTAAACTACCCTTCCTAATTTAAAATATATATATTATATATATATATATAATTTTATATATATATATATTTTATATATTATATATAAAATATATAGATATAAATTTTTATTATATATATTTTATTTTTATAAAATTTTTTATATATATATTCATATATTTTAAAATTTATTTATTTTTTTCGATTTTCCATCGAGAGGAAAGAAAAAGGGAGAGGGAAGGGAGGGAAAAGGGGGAGGGAGGGGGGGGGAGGGAAGGGAAGGGAGAGGGGAGGGAGAGGGAGAGGGAGAGGGTGGGGAGAGGGAGAGGGTGGGGAGAGAGAGGAGAGGGGAGAGGGGAGAAAGAAAAAGAAAAGAGAGAGAGAGAGAGAGAGAGAGAGAGAGAGAGAAGAGACAAAGACAAGAGAACAGAGATCAAGACAAACATAATGAGAGAGAGAGAGAGAGAGAACACCACAGCCCTCAAGCTAGCTGACAACACCCCCACCCACCACCATACCCCCAACACCCCCCCATCAACATACCCCTTCTTCCCCCCACCTCCCCACCCCCTAACATACCTCCCCACCCCCTAACATACCTCCCCTCTCCCACCCCACCTCCCCACCCCCTAACATACCTCCCCTCTCCCCCCCACCCCCCACCCCCAACCCCCCAACACGCCCCAAGACAAAGGCCTTTTCCACGAGTCGACGAACATCAAAGGTAACCTCGAGAGCGCGCCTCCTGTTCCTCCTCC
>NC_051394.1:54072168-54077168 GCF_015228065.2 Penaeus monodon
CCCCCCCCACCAAAAAAAAAAAAAATCATATGTAAATCCTAATATTTGTTACAGTGATGATATTTTCAACGACGATTGTTGCGTAAAAAATTGTGACAAAAAAACTTGTTAATAAAGGGAAAAAAACGTTTTTTACCCAACGGTTACTCGCTCTTGTGTCCTTAGATCTGAAGATTAAAAAAAAAAAGTCCAATTATGACGCCTGTATAAGTTTCCGAGAGTGATGAACATTGCATCACGATCCCAGTGGCAGAAATAGAATCGATATCGAGTATAATTAGATTAATTGGCTTGATCTTAACGAACACACCGATTTGTTGGTCTTTTTATTCTCGTTCTTCTTCCTCTCTTTCTTCTTCTTCCCCTTCTCTTTTTCTCTTCTTCTACCTCTTTTTCTCCTTCTTCGTTTTCTTCTTTTTCTTCTTTTTCTTATTCTTCCCCTTCTCCTTCCTCCTCTTCTTCTTTTTTCCTCTTTCTTCTTCTTCTTCTTCCTCCTCCTCCTCCTCCTCCTCTTCCTCCTCTTCTTCTTCTTCTTCTTCCTCTTCTTCATTGTTCGTTCTTTAAATCCTGCGAAATTTTAAGTAGAATTACCTAGAAAATGCGTTAATGTAATATTATTATTAATATCAAAAGACTGACCGTTTTTTTTTTTTTTTTTTTTTTTTATCCGCGTTGAAGAATTGTATAAATTAATCTACCGATTGTAATACATTTCTAATAAATTTCCGAGTCTGATCTAACACTGTATGAAATGAAGATATGATCAGTTGCATCTATACTGTATTTTTCCCCCTACCTTTGCTGTTATTTGTAGCAGAACGGTATGTACATTTCCTGTGTTCTGTTTCATTTTCTAAAGGTGGCTATGAGGGATTCATACACACACACACACACACACACACACACACACACACACACACACACACACACACACACACACACACACCACACACACACACACACACTAACTCTTCTTTAGCTTTAAACTCAGTGTTACTGGGTGACAAGATTACAATGTCATGCCCACTGTAATAAAAGTTTATCTGTCTTTACACATAGATGGCTCTGCAAGTGCTTAGTCACCAAGGAGTGAGATAGGTAAGACTATTGTCTTGCCTATCTCCTCTGTTTACGCTGTTCCTTTATTTTTTGAAAGCTTCATTTGTATTATTTTTATTGTCTTTGGTGTTATTGATATCTTAATAACAATTTAATAATCATAAAATCAACAAGAATGATAACAACGTCAATATTAATAGTATTGGGAAGGAAAACATATTTTCCCGCCAATTCAGGGAATGGGGAAATCAGGATCGGCCACTTGGGCCTACTGAGAGACTCCTTGCTGGCTGAGCACACGTGGAGCCATCTATATGTAACAAAACTCACTAAAATCTAAAGGGGACAGTACATAAACCCTCTGACATTGGGTTAAATGTAGCAGAAAATTTTCATTTCGATAGTCGACAACCGATGCAAAGTTATCTCTAAAAGAAAAAAGAGGTATTTTATTTCATTATTTATATATATATATATATATATATATATATATATATATATATATATATATATATATATATATATATTCTCCGTTGATAAACAACATCAATATCCTTAAGACTTGTTTATTTGATGTCGAATATTGATTGAAAATATGAATGCTTCTTTACGATGCTTCAACATGGGGCGTAGTTAATGTTCTTATGATATTGATTAACGTCGAGAGAACGAATTTCTTTGGTGGCAGTCTCTGACGAAATCTTTGAAGTGTCTATGTACCTTCGTTCTAAGTCCTTCACTAGTAAAGAATTCCTTTTTGTTAGCAATATGGACTGCCAACTGTAATCAGCTTAGCATATGTCATACAGAAGAATTTCCCATTCTTGTTGGAAGGCGTATCATTAGTATTGCTATTATCGTTATTATTTGTATTCGAGTCATCATTATCGTGAACATCAGTTGTTCATAATAACAAGAGGGATTATTATAATGAAGTTTTATAAACTTTATTATTAATATTCCTTATGGCATTATCATTGATTTAACATAAAATATGAATCATGTCACTGTGTAAAAAAACGTAACAAACGAGACGCTAAGTGGAAAATAGGGGTATTATTTTGTCTACGGGCTTTGATTTCATATTTCACTACCATCCTCCGGGGGTGCCTGCGACTAAAATCTACGGTATTCAATTGCCGAGTTTCACTATATGTGACAGAAGTGACGTCACGCCAGCTGACCAAGGCGACGTAAATGTGCTTGAACTTCTAAAGGAAAAGAAAGCTCTGAAAGCCCAAAACAATAACTTAATTAATGAAATAACGTCGCTGAAGCAGGAAATGGAAAAAATAAAAAGTGACTGTCATTGTCGTGATACTAGTGCTACCATTAGTGATAAAAGAACGACCGAGGAGAATCGCTGTCAGACCGCCAGTGTTGATAACCAGAGTGGGCGTGTCAGCGCTGACAGCAGCCACGAACAAAATCAGGATCCCTGTGACGTCGAGTCCAGTGACGCAACCAGCCCCTCAGGTGCATCTGACACAAAAACGGAAGGGACTGTGCTGAGAAGTGGAACAAAGCTAAGACCAAATGTTTAAAATGGTTAAAAGTAATTTTCAGTCCACGACTACCATCTGTAAGGAAATCCATAATCATAAAGTTATATGTTTCTTATGTGAATCTATAATTCGTAATATTAGAGGATATAATAGCATGAAGTACAGGTTGCCTACTAAAACAATATTCACATATGGATAAACGCACAATCAAATTCATATCATGGAATATGCGTAGCATTAAGCCTAGGCTAAATGATCTAGAATTTTACACCCACAAATATAATATTGATTTATATGCGTGCAAGAACCTTTTGCTGCCGCTGCTAAGATGAAAATAGCACCTGCACTTAAGGGGTATTATTCATATGTGAATACAGCCATGACTGGATTGTTGACATATGTGAGGGTAACACTGCCACATAAATTAGTTAAAAAATCCGAGAACACTGATGTTCAATTTCATCATCTAAAAATCCAGACTGCCTCTGGTATTTTTCACTGTATAATGTATATGCCAGATACTCTAAATTTCTGGCTAGTTCTCTCCCAAATTTTCACAACCAAGGCACGTTATGCATGGGCGACTTCAATGCAAGGCATCCACACTTTGGAGACAACCAGCGTAATAGTAATGGGGAAGAATTCAAGCATTTCATCAATAATAGATCACTGACAGTATATGACACAGAAGCAGAGACTCATTTGGGAGGTGGCAGGTTAGACTACGTATTTTGGCAAAAATTTAGTTCATGGTAATGTCTGTACTTCACTGGTACGAGAGTTAGTTAGTGACCACTTTGCAATCCGAACAGACTATACTGTAGACAGCGACTCAGCCCCTAAATCACCTAGGCTCAGAATAATTATCCCACCGGGCCTGGAGCATCACTTCAAGGCACGGGTCTATGACTGGTATAACACTATGAAATAACAACTGTTGAAATTTTTTCTCAGGATTTAATCAAAGTTGTCACTGACTACTAAACACATGGGTCTGTTCACGAAAACTCTCAAAGAAAAAGAGGCCACAGGCCCCCTATGCACCGGGGAGGATCAATGACCCTATTTTGTGCCAAGGAAAATAAACGGTCCAGGAGCTTGCTAATTGTTATAAAGATAGTAAGACGACAGATAATCTTCTGCAGTTTCTTAAAGCCAACAAGGAATTCGGGGAATTAAAAACGCAGATTTGTAGTAAACACTGGGAACAATTTCTGCAAGGTATCAATAGTCAAACCTCTGTGGCTGACATGTGGAGAAAAATTAATAGGCTGACAGGTAAAAACTCTCACAACACCGCAGTTCCCAGTCCACAAGAGCAGGCTAATATGCTGCTAGAGCAGGGGGCCCGGGGAAATTTCTCAGCTAAGCTCACTCCCACAAGGGATAAAAGATCAACTAGACAAGTCGAAAATAGATCGGAACTTTAATATAGCAGTAGCCTGTGCTGCTATTGACCCCTCCGACTTTGCCAAAATAACCGAGTGGGAACTAAGTAATGCCCTTCTGAAAGGTAAGGCAACCCCCCCTGGCGAAGATGGCATTACTTACAGCGTCCTTCGTCACATTGCTCAGGTACCAGGCAACCCACTTTTGCACCTGTATAGACTCAGTCTATCACAAGGAATCATTCCAAGCTCCTGGACTAAAGCTGAATCCTTCCTATACCCAAACCCAAATGACAAATACAGGCCCATTTCCTTGACCTCCTGTCTGTGCAAAGTACTTGAGAGGATAATACTGAACAGGCTTATGTATCGCATAAATGCTAAGTTATCCCCAGACTGTATGGCTTTCTCCCAGGACGTAGCAGTCAGCACTGTTTTTTCAGAATACTTAACAAACACAAACCCAGGCATGCAAACCGTATTTCTTTATCTTAAATCTGCCCTTTTATATTGCAAACAGAGAAATAATTCTTGAGCAACTAGCTACTTTTGGTATTCAGGGAAAACTGTTAAATGGATTCACATGTATCTATCGAATCGGTCGGCTCAGGTACTCTACAGGGGCATTAAGAGTACTCATACAAAAGTATTTGAACTCGGCACACCTCAGGGAGGTGTACTTAGCCCTATGCTATTTAACATCTTAATGCATAGATTACTAGGCGATATACCACTTGAGGGAAACGACTCCATTATTTGCTATGCGATGATATTTGCATTAAATCCTCATCCGAGGAAAGAATGCAAGAGATTCTAGATATACTCTCAGCAAGGGCTATTGAGTGTGGCTTGATAATCTCGACTGAAAAAACCAGGGCTCTTAACCCAAGACAATCCCTCTGCCAAGGTTTCATATAAGTGACATTGAGCTAGATCTCTGTCATCAATACAAATACCTTGGGGTGATTGTCAATGATGCAGAGTTCATCAGAAACGAAAAGGCTGGGGGGCGGCTGAAGCCACTTAGGACACTTGTTGGCAAAGACCA
>NC_051394.1:54082168-54102168 GCF_015228065.2 Penaeus monodon
TAATAATAAATAATAATAATAGAATAATAAAATAAATAATAAAAAACAAAGAAAAAGAATAGTAAATAATAATAATAAGAATAGTAATAATGACGATGATAATAATAATTGTTATTATCACAGTATAGCTAATAACAATACCAGCAACAGTAACGATAAAAAATAATAATGATAACAAAAGTAATAAAGATAATAAGATTAATAATATTAATAGTAAGAATAACAGAAGAGTGGATAATAATAATAATAGCAACAACAATAACTGTTACAGTGATGATAATAACTTTAGATAATATTGTTATGGCAGTGCCATTACTATCAACATTAACCGTAACCCATTTTATAATATCGTTTATTTCCATTATTATTATGCTTATTATTATTATCATTATTATTATTATTATTAGGATTATTATTAATAATTTCTATTCTTATTATCATTATTAATATTATTATTATTATCATTATAATCATTCATAAATTCGACTATATTATTATTATTATTATCAGATTATTATTATTATTAATATGAATTGTATTGTTGTTCTTATTAGTAGTTAATGAGTAGATTATTTACTATCATTATCCATATTACTATTTTATGTTCATTTTATTATTATATTATTATTATTTTTAAAATTATTAATAATGTGAATTATTATTGTTATTATTATTATTATGAATACGATACATCATTATTATCATCATTATTACTGTTATAAAAGTAATAGTAATGACAAAAACAATGATAATTATAGTAATAATGATAATTATAATGATGATGATGATGATTATAATAAAATTATAATATTAATGATATAACAGCATCACCGCTAACAACATTAGCAACATAAACAAAACACCAGTGATAATATAGTGAAAGTACTTAACAACAAAACAGTTAGCCACTAGTATATCAACAAGAGCAAACAATAATATCGTTATATGAAAACAAATTAAAACAATGGATATTAAAGATTACTACAGGCTTCCAATACTTCCATTCCTACAAATGGACACGTATCAATAATTAGGATAATGATGACAATAATCCGGACAACAACAACAGCAAGAACCCAATAATTATCATAATGATAATAATAGCAAGCCTATAAACCGGTACTGGGATATAGGTGCGGTGGGGGCTGTCAAACTTCTTCCTGTTAATTTAGGGGTGAGGCAAGGATCTGGGTCCTTGCACCAACACTTTTCAAACACCTGGTTTGGACTGGATAATGGTGCATATTTACTTGCCAAAGTCAGTGTGGGAAACACTGAGCAATATCAAGGTCTCAAACCTTGACTTTTGCCGATGCTTGTTGCTATACTATCTGAGTTTCTAGAGTCACTGTGGCGGCTTCTTGAGCATTTAGCAATGAGGGCGAAGCCCTTAGGCCTAAAGGTTCCTGGACCAAGGACCAAGATTCAGGACTTTGGGGCTGTTAGGGGAACCCGTTCAGTCGATTCCATGCTTGCGGCGAGGACGTTTGAAGTTACAGAGAGTTTTTACATTACCTTGGTAGCGTAAGTCCATATCTATGGGCTGTCCAGACAAGAAGTCAGTTAGTTACAGCAACAGGAGCCCTGAACTCGGATCAAACAAGAAGCATTTGGAGATGTCGGTATATATGCAGAAGGACCAAGCTAGTGGTTTTTTGCTCTATTGGAAGCGAAACCTGGACGCTATCTAGGGCCTGGGCATCTTGGGGGGGGGTTTCTTGAATGCCGTTTTTAACAAGGTCCTTCGCCGGATCATGGAGGTACAGTTGGCAGGATCATGTGTCCAACCGGACGGCTACACGTAGGACTGCCACTGGGACCTGATTTACTAGCATAATTACGGGATCGCCAACTCCGGCTAATGGGCACTAGCTCGTTGCCCTGTGGATGACCCTGCCCATCAGGTTTCTCTTTGCGAGACAACCCTGGGGTGGAGGAAGGCCTCGTGGAACCACCCAGGAGGTTCATGGCCTTGGGCAGCGCGACGGAGGACCTGTCGCCGAGGAGTTAGAGATGGGCCGAGAGGCATGCCTCGGAGACTTTTCCACGGAGGCAGGGACCTCATGGCTGGAAGCGAAGGTGGATACAGCCATTCGCCCCCCGTCGGCATTAGCTCCTTGATGGGGGGGGGGAGATGATAATAATAATAACGATATGACGATTGATGATGAAAATGCTAACAACAACAATGGGGATGTGACTAATTAATAATAATAATAATAACAATAAATGGTAATAAAATATTAATTCATAATAAATCGATGAAACGATGATGATAATAGTGATAATAAACAACAATGATGATAAATATATTTATGATGATGGAGATGGTGGTGAGATGATAGGATGATGATGGGACAATAATGATGATGATGAAGATGATATAATAATGATGATAATGATAAGAAACATGGTTAATAATAATAATTGAAATATGAATATGAATAAGAATTCAAAAGGAAGAATAGGATTGGTAACGGTAATCATTATCATTATCATTATATTATTATTATAAGTAGTAGTAGTATAAGTAAGGCCGCGGTGGCCGAAATGGTTAGAGCGTCGGATCAAGACTGTACGGACGGGCAAATCTGAATTCGAGAGTTCGAGTCACCGACCGCCGCATTGTTCCCATGGGCAAGGAACTTCACCTTGATTGCCTATCTAGCCACTGGGTTCACCATCGGGTGGCTAAGCCAGCTCAAGTCAGTGCTGGTCCAAGCCCGTATAAATAGAGAGACTAATTATCCGAAAACGGTACCACCGGCACTCTCCGTGGAAAGGAACTGGGGACCTACCACGTACTCACTCCAAGAGAATCACAACATGAAAACTCCATTAAGTATCATGCTGTGACCACGGCGGCTCAGACATGTGAACCTACCGTTAAAAGAAGTGAAGTATTATCATATTATCATCTCATACTATTATTATTATGATTATATTATTATATCATCGTCATCATCATTATTATGTTGTTGCTTGTAACATTATTAGATTATTATTATCGTTATAATAATTCTTATTATTATTACTATTTCTTAGTATCATTAAACAATATCATAATCGTTCATTATTATATTATTACTGTTATTATCATTGTTTACTATTGTTATTATCATTATCATTATTATTATTACTATTATTATAGTTACTATTATTATTATATACATTATTTTTATCATTATTATTATCATCATAATTATTATTATCTATTGTCATCATCTTCATCTTAATTATAATTACTTTTTTTTTTGGATTATCATTATCAATAATCATCATCATCATTATTACTATTAATGATAATAATAATAAAATATAGGTATATTATTATTATTAATTATTATTATTCATTATTATTATAAAATTTCATCATCATCATTATTGTAGTTGTTGTTGTTGTTATATCAAAATGAAAACCAGCAATAATCATGACAATAATGATATTGATGAAAGAAAATTGTATTAATCATAATAACAGTAAAAACGTAGTAATGATAATTGTTAGTGATAATCACAATAATTGATTATAATAAGTTATCGAAATAACAATAATAAAGTGGTAGTAATAACGAAATCAATAATGATAATAAATAAGGTAATAATGATTAAGGATAATAATAATAATAATAATAATAGTAATAATAATAAATACTTTTTTTTTTAATAATAATAATAATAATAATAAGAAATATGGTATTGAATAATAAACAATAATAACAATAAACAATAACAATAATCATAATAACTGTAATAATATAATAGTAATGATAATAATAAATAATAATAATTCTGATAATAATGATAATGATATTAATAATAACAACAACAATAATAGAAATTAATATTAGAATAATAATATAATAAACAGTAATAGTAATAATTGCTATTAACAATAAAATTATAACCCCCTAGTAATAAGAATAATAATTATTATTATTAATTATTATTATCATTATTTATTATCATAATAAATGAAAAAAGGTTATAAAATAAAAATGCTAATAACGGACCAGATAATGATAACAATAATAATGGATAATAGCAATACTACTACTACTACTACTACTACTACTAATAATAATAATAAATAATAAATAATAGCACCACATACTACTACTACAAAACAATAAAAAGAATTATTAAATGGATAATAATGATAATAATAAGTAATGATAATAATGATGATGATGATGATGATGATGTTAATAATAATAATAGGAATAATATTAATAATACTAATAATAATAATAATAATAATAATAATAAGACTAATAATAATAATAATAATCAATAACACTAAACAAAAATAATAATAGTAATAATAATAATGATCATAATAATAAATCATCATCATAATAATAAATAATAACAACAATAAAACAATAGTGATGATGGATGATGATGATGATGATGATGATGTGATGGTGGATGATGATGAGGATGATGATGATGAGATGATGATGATTGATGATGATGATTGATGATGATGATGATGATGATAATAAAACAACAACAACAACAACAACAAAAAAACAACAGTGTGACAACAACAGCAAACAATATAATAATAATAACAATAATAATGAAGAAATAAATAATAATAATAATAATAATAAAATAAATAAATAAATTAAAAACTAATAGTAATAATTAATGATAATTAATAATATAAAAATAATAATAATGGTAATATAATGATAATATAATTAATAATAATAATGATAATAATAATTTAATGATAATGTTAATTACAATAATAGATAATAAATAATAATAATGATAATAATAATAAAGGATAACAAAATAATAACAACAAAAAACAATAATGATGATGCTGATTAATTAATGGGGAACGTTGATTAAGTACAAAAATAAATGCCGTGCTGGCCATTAAAAGAAATAATATTCCGTGATTAAGTCTCGTTTTACAGGGAATACGTTAGTGGGAAACTTCAAAGTTAATGGTTTTTTAAACGTCTCAGGAATTGTAACCCTGGACAAAGAAAAGAGCCTCGGACGATTTATACGAAACAACATTTCCTATGGTAAGGGGCCCTCCCCTGGCATTAAATATTGCAGCATACTGCAACATCACGAAACTGTCAACAGTGTAACCACCTAATTCACCATTGCTGTCATCAAAGAGAAACTGTTTTCATACACCATTATTCCATGAAAAGAGGCCTACACGCTGCACGAATAATAGGTCCGGATTGGTTTAATGCTGACGATAAATTTCCTTAATTGAGGCCAATAAATAAAACTCGGACTATTTTATAACCTCGTCCCATTCTTAATAAATAAAAGCAATTAAATGCTTTTGTAGGCGGACATTTATCAGAATGAAAATGCTTCCCAGCAAGCGAATAAGAAAACTAGTAAGTTTCTCAAAAAATTAAAACTGTCATTTCGCTTTTAAAGAAACAAAATAACGTCGAAAAAGAGAAAGAATTCGAAAACCGAAAGTTACGCAGTATCTCTTTCGTGTATCAACTGTTTTAAGGGCATTGACGTTTCCAAGCCCTTGAATTTTTAATCTCAATAAATCCACTGAGGCATGGAGGATTATACCGCCCCCTCGCTACCAAAAACCCGGAAAAGGTTTGCTATGGATGAGTGGTGGTTTCTTCTCAAAAGATGCCACTCTTGGGACAAAGATGTCAGTGTCAAAGCGAATCCAAATTATGATGCAAGTAGAGGTTTATATATTTATATATCTTATATTTGGATTAATCTATGAATGTTTTTGGTTTAGTGCAAATAAAAAGACAGGGAACACTATGTTCATTAGGACTGCAATTGCAGAACAGGAGGAGCCTACACTGTGTTTCCAAGATAAACGAGCTGAGGCAAAAAGGTAACATAAAGCTACAGATAATGGTTTCCAGCAATTTAAAGAATACTATTGAAAAGTAAGTCTTTGCAGTCACAAAACCTCGAAAGACTAAGGCATTACTGCAGGAGCCCCACCTAATATTTCTCCCTTGATTGGGTCGTAGATCAGCTGGTCGCGAGAATCTTCCAGAATAAAGAATAATAAAGAAGGCTAATATCTGAAGGAGTTGGATTTTGTACATTTATCAACGGTCCACATTTGATTATCACCATCATTTATTATTTTGTTGTTATTATTGTTATTCTTGTTATTATTATCATTATTGTTGTTGTTATTATATGGTGTTATTATTATCGGTCGTTATTATCATTTTACCCTTATTATTATTATTCATTATTATCATTTATTATTATTAGTAGTAGTAGCAGCAGTAGTAGCATTATATTTATTAGTATCATTAGATTCTTATTATTATTATTATTATTATTATATTATTATTATCATTTATTACCATTCCATGATTATATTATTGTTATATTATTTTATATTGAATTATTGTTGTTGTTAGTGGAAGTAGTATTGTTGCTATTATTATTATTATTATTAATATTATTTATTAGTTTATTATTATTATGATTATTATTGCTATTAACCATTATTATTGTAATCACTTAGGTCGTATTATGTACCATATTATTATTTTTTTCATTTTATAATTATTAATAATATTATGATTACTAGGATATGTATTATTGTTTCAATAACTTTAGTACTATACTGTATTATATTATTATTCTAATAGGAATTTCTATTATTGTTGGTGTTATTATTAATATCATTATCATTATTATCAGAATTATAATTTATTATTATCCATGATTATTATATTTATTATTATTATTATTATTGTTATTGGTATTATTGTTATTATCATTACCCACTATTATGATTATTATTATATATGATTATAATATCTATTATTATCCTTCTCATTATTCATTATTGATTTCGTTAATTACTGTACCATTTTAATATTGTTATTTCGATAAACATTATTATAATCCAGTATGGATTAATCACTACAAATTTAGCATTCATTACTACGTTTATACTGTTTATGTATGATTAATCACAATTGCTTTCATCAATATCATTATTGTCAAGATTATTGCTGGTGTTCATTATTGATACTACAACAAAACAACTACAATAATGATGATGATGGAATATTTATAATAATAATGATTAATAATAATTATAATAATGATAATACCTATAATGATAATAATAATAATAATAATAATAATAATAATAATATTAATAATAAAATGATAATGATAATACTAAAAAAAAAACAAAAAAGCAACAACAAAATAGTCATAATGCATAATGAGGATGATGACAATAAAGATAACAACACCAACAATAAATAATAATAATAATAATAATAATAATAATAATAATAATAACGATAGGAAATAACCTATAATAATGATTTTTAAAAATAAATATATAATAATTAATAGTAATATAATGATAGTTACACTACTACTATAATAATGGTAATCATGGATGATGATGATCGATAAATAAGTAATAATAATGATGATGTTGATAATGCAATAATAATATTAATAACAATAACAGTAGTAATAATAATAATAATAAAAATCAAATAATAATAATAATAATAATAAAACAATAATAATAATAACGATAATAATGATAATAACAATAGTAACAAGATAATAATAGTAATAATAATAATAATAATGATGATTATGATATTGTTTAATGATAATAATATACTAATTATAATAAGATGATTATAAACGAAATAATAATGTAACCAATTGATAACAGCAACAAAAATAATAATGATGATGCCGATGATGGATAATAATAATAGTAAATGGTAATGATTAATATGACAATAATAATAATACTAATAATGATAACAAATAAATTATATAAAAAACATAATAACAATAATAAGGATTACCGTTACCAACATAATTCTTCTTTCTTCTTATTTATCTTATTATTATTATTACCATGGTTATTATCATCTATCATTACTTGTCATCATCATCAACAGCTGCATCAGCTATAAATATAATTATCATTGTTGTTATCATTATCACCCTATTAATCATCATCATGTTATCATTATTATTATGATTAATTTATTATTGTTATGGTTATTATTATTATTATTATTTATTATTATTATTTACTTATTATTATTCACATCATCCGGGTGTTGTTAGCATTTTTCTTCATCATCGTCATATCGCTATTATTGTATCATCATCATCAAGGAGCTTAATGCCGACGGGGGGAATGGCCGTATCACCTTTCGCTTCCAGCCATGAGGTCCCTCGTGGAAAGTCCTCCAGGCAGGCCGCTCGGCCCATCTCTAACTCCTCGCGACAGGTCTCGTCGAGCGCCCAAGCCATGACCTCATGGGTCGTTCCACAGGCCTCTCCACCCAGGGTTGTTCTCACAAAGAAGGACAAACCTTGATGGGCAAGGGTCATCCACAGGGAAACGAGCTAGGTGCCCATATAGGCCGGAGTTTGGCGATCCAGGATTATGCGAGTAACAGGTCCAGTCCAGTCCTACGGTTTAAAGCCGGTCGGTTGGAAACATGATCCTGACAACTGTACCCATGATCGGCGAAGGAATTGTTAAAAAAAGGCATCAAGAAAAGATTCCAAGGCCCTAGATAGCGTCCAGGTTCGCTTCCAATAGAGTAAAACACGTAAGATTGGTCCCTTCCTGCATAGATACCGAACATCTCCAAATACTCTTGTGGATAGAGTTCATGGCTCTGTTGCTGGTTACTGACTTCTTGGGCTGACAGCCCATAGATATGGGACTACGCTACCAAGGTATTGAAAACTCTCTGTAACTTCAACGTCCTCGCCGCAAGCATGGATCGTAATGAAACGGGTTCCCCTAAAAGGCCCCAAAGTTCCGAATTTCTTGGTTCTGGTCCGGGAGGACCCTTAGGCCTAGGGCTCGCCTCATTCTAAAGGCATCAAGAGCCACCACCAAGTGACTCTATAAACTAGATAGGATAGCAACAAGCATCGGCAAAGTCAAGGTTTGAGGGACTTGATATGGCCCACTGTTGCTCCCACTGACTTTGTCTAGGAACTTGCCCATTATCCAGTCCACAGGGTGTTGAAACAAGTGTTGGTGCAAGGACACAGCCTTTGCCTACCTAAATTAACAGGGAAGAAGTTTGACAGGCCCCCACCGCACTTTCAGTTAACCGGGTTTATAGGCTGCTATTATCATCATTATGATTATTTTGTTCTTGCTGGGTTTTGGGGTTGTTGTCTAATATTGTCATTATTATCCGAATTATTGATACTGTCATTGTAGTCAATGGAAGATTGGAAGCTGTGTATATTTATATCATATTGTTATTATTGTGTTTAATGATACCGATATTATTTGTCGCGGTTGTTGATATAATAGTGGCTACTGTTACTTGTTAACACTTCACGAATTACCACGTTGTTGTTTTATGTTGGCTAATGTTGTTAGCGGTGATGCTGTTATTATCATAATATTATAATTTCTATTATAATCATCATTCAGCATAATTTCATAATTTCACACATCATATAATTATCAGTATTACTATAATTATATCACATCTTATAATTATCCATTATTACTATAATTATCATTATCATTATATATTATTATCGTTATTGTTGTCTACTATTACTTTTATAACAGTAAATAATGATGTTATTCGTACTTCAAAATAATAATAATAATAATATAAGAAAATAATAATAATAATATAATAGTCGAATATGATGGATGATAATGATTAATAATAATAATGATAATAAGAATAAATATTAATAAAATAATAATAATATAATAAGAAAGAAGAAGAAGCAAAATAATAATGATAAACAATAATTGATAATTATAAAAATGACAATTAATAGTAATAATAAGAATACGATAATCAAATAATAATAATAATAATAATAATAATCCCTCCCTCTCCCCAGCACACACAAACTAATAAAAATAATAATATAATGAAAACGATATGATAAAATGGTTACGGAATGTGATCGTAATGGCAATGCAATAAACAATATTATCTAAAGTATTATCATCACTGTAAACAGTTATGTTGTTGCTATATATATTATCCACTCTTACTGTTATATTACTATTAATATTATTAATATTAATTATCTTTATTCCTTTGTTACCTATTATTTTTATCGTTACTGTCGCTGGTATTGTTATTTAGTTATACTATGATAATAACAATTATTATTATCATCGTCAGTATTACTATTATCATTATATTACTATATTCTTGTTCTTGTTATTATTATTATTTTTATTATTATTATTATTATTAGTATTATATTATTATTATTATTATTATTATGATTATTATTATTATATTATTATTATATTATCCTCATCATCTTTATCAATATCTTATCATTATCATCAGGATTATTATCAACTCTATTAGTATCATTATTATTAAATTGTGTTCTTGTTATAATAATAATGATGATGATAATATAAAAGTAATCATAATAATAATAATAATAATTAATAATAATAATATTAATAATAAGTAATTAATAGTAAATTATTATTATTATTTATTATTGTATTATATTATTATTACTATTACTATGATTATTATTATTATTATTATTTATTATTATTATTATTTATATCATCATTATTAATCATCATCATCATGATTAATGATAAAACATATCATGATCATTATTATTACTGATAATAAGAATAATAATAATAATAAAATAAGAATAATAAATAATAATAATAATAATAATACTAATAATAATAATAATAATTGATAAAGCACAAAACAATAAAATTTTAAAAAAATAATAATAATAATACACAACAACAAAACAAACAAAACAAACAACAAAAAACCAACAACAAACAGTTAATAATAATAATTATTATAATTATTATTATTTTTTTTTTTTTTTTTTTTTTTTAGTTTAGTTTAGTCCTTTATTTACCACCCTGGCTAACTGCACAGGCGTGGGCAAGCTGTGGTACATTTGATGCATGGTTATAACATACAATGGTATTACATATCAATTTTAGGCTATAACATTATTATGATATGTTACTATATCAATTACAGAAAGGAAAACAAGTACAGTCGTTTATCTACTTCATCTGCCACGCCGGTGTACAGCTTGGGCGTGGAAAAGGGCATGCTACCATTTGATATACAGTCATGTGATTGCTACATCTAAATTTAGGATATAAAAAACTATAAGTATATCTTCTAAGCCATAGAGGATATGAAATGGTACATAGTTCTCCATACCTCAAAGCTAGGTGGCCCTGAAAGGCTGTGTAACATATGGCACTCTGAGATATAATGTACAAGCGTTCCGCTGTATATTCTTCATTAACACCAGTGTTGTACACTTAGTTTCTTTCGACATTACAAACTGTACGAGACTGCCAATACAATCTATATCAAGCCTGTTCTTGCGGTCACAAATATCACACTGTCTTTCTTGTTTCTTGTTTTATATAAACCATAGGTGAATGGATCTTGCCTAAACGGCATAATGATTTATGCTACAGCATTTCAGGGCGTTGAGAATTAATTAAACTCAGTCAAGTCCTCTTTAAAGGAAGTTTTAATATTGTATAAAATCCTGGAAAATAGGTACCCCAAGATCTATATCCACACTTTGCTGTCACATGCTGGACTTTGCCAGGCGATCAGCATGATCATGCCTGGGATTCCAACATGCGATGGAATCCACACAAACGTAGTATCATGCTGCTGGCGTTCTTTTGCACGATACACGTTTATCCTGATGGTCATTTGCGATATTAAATGCACCTTTGTCTAGAGTGTTTCAGAGCCGGGAGAGCACTCTGTTGAATCACAGAATATTACCACGAGTCTTGATTCAATAGAAATTCGGTTGGCATGAGTATTCATGCCAACTCAGTTTGCATAGTGCTAGCACCAGTCATGAACCCTCCTACAATCCTGGTGCTTCAAGATATTGTTTGTATATACAAACAAAAGACACGTCCTGCTCTACTCCAGACGGCAAGGGACCCGTCAGTGTAGCATTCATATGCATGGATAGAGTTTCAAGATGCTCATTATAATTGTAAGGCATACTGCTTAAGTATAGCAGGGGGGAAACTGTCTTTTTTGGGGGCCAGTCGTATAATATATACTTAGGTTCCGACATTTTCCACGGGGGTACAGAAACGTCCATGTAGGGTCTTAGTTGTGGGTAATGTTCAGCGGAGCTAATTGTTTACATGTTACTTGTATCCATGGATTTGAGTAAGAATCGGTGTTGTAATGCAAAGGTCGCTCCTTCTGTTCTGTGTTTTAGGTTGTCTTTGGAATCGGTACAATGGAGGGGTTCTCTAATTGATTTGGACACCAAATGTGGTATCTTTATATATAATATTCTTTTCGTAAACAGAGGGTAAAGTTTAGTTCGGTTCGCATAATTCACAATTCCTTGTTGTTCTAGGGCACCAAGAATGCTCCTCATGGGCTTCATTTTTGTCATATGTTCTAAACTAAGTCAACTCTTAATTCCTTGTACAACACTAGGATAATCAAATCAGTAGAGTTTGAGATGTTCGTTGGGTAGCGTGTTAACCAACTAAGATAATGTTGCATGTGGTTTAGCTATTTGGTTTATGACTTTCAGGTGATGAAAGCAATCCATAGTCACAATTAAAAAGAGAAATAAAATAAACATACTGGTGACTAAAAAGGAAACTAAACAAAGCATCCATTATTATTAACATTTATTTAGCACAATCTTTTCGAACACAACCAATACACAAGATAAACACACCATCACTTCATTGGTACTACAGAGGGCAACCCGCTACAGGACGAGAAGCGCCTGTCAGCCAAATAATAATCCAACGGTCTGTCGCCACACAAGATAAAAACCTCTCCCTCCTGACCGGACCTGGCTTGTACCTTTACTATAATGCAGTTCATTAATGGAGTAAATAGTGTATGGTGAGGTTGAAATAAGTTTAAAAGATACTTAAAATAAAAATTAAATAATAAAAACTATACAAAAAATGGGCCCACATACGAGTGAAAACGAGTGAGACAGCAAAACTAAGGTGAATTAGTCGAAGGATAAAGGAAAAAGTGTTGGGAAAATCTGCGTGTGCATGGTCTAGTAAGGATCGTCTTATTGTGCGTGGACCTTATCTGATCACTCTAAGTGTTACTGTAGTATTGGATCTTTTTTTTTTTTTTTAATATATATTGCGTTCGTAGCTCTGTGCAATTTTCTCCCGTCTAGATTGACACCTCACCTGAACGTGAAGTACAGAAAGGGTATCCACTTTGAGTTTCAATGGGAATTTTATTATAATTCAACACCACTGCCTAAAGGATGTAGTCTAGACCAGGGTTCTCAAAACCGGGGTTTCTGACCCCCAGAGGAACAGTAAGTGAAGTAATTATGGAGTCGTCACGAGCCTCGCAACGCGTAATCTTCCTCCTTGCTCCCGTTATCAATCGTCCCCGTGTATGACCGTCAGCGGTGATCGACATGCCCCCTAATGCCATACATTATACTAACAGGCAAGCACGTTAACCTTAACATCCAAAAGCAGATATTCACATTCCCGCATACCAAGAATCTCAACCTTGACCAAATCAAACAAATCAGTTCAGTGTCATAATAAAGGACGCTGCACTTGAAGAAGGCTCGGTAAAGAACGTCAAAACAAAGCTCCAGCAAGGTTCTCGGAGAAAATAAACAGCTACACAAAAACGTGGGGTCATGAAAAGTATTGTCAAACAGGGGACAAAAATAGAATTAGCTGTACTAACAGACTATAAATAAAAAAGAGAGAGATGATGTTATGGGAAATTAACAGTCAAATAATAAATGAAACAGTGATCTAGGTATAACCAGCATGATTGAAAACAGATAAAAGGAAACTCGGAATAATGGAGGAAAGGGGAAAAACAAGTGGTATGCAATAAAGAGACCAGACGGAGAAGGGACATTAATAAGAAACGAAATCATAAGGAGTATGGGAGACTTTTACAGGGATCATACAAACTTAAATGAACAGGCCAAGGATAGAAGCGAATGCGGTAAACTAGAGACCGTACTAAAATCACCAACAGAAGAAATAAAAAGAATGCCTTAAAGGCATGAAAAAAAGGGAAAAAACACCAGGGGAAGACAGAATTAGTATAGAACATTATTAATAGATGCAGATGCAATTGCAACAGTGAAAACTAGCCAATCTTTTTAACAATGCATTCTCACACGGGACCAAAATTCCAAAAAGCCTGGAAAATTGCAACAATTATTTTGATACCAAAAAAACAGGGAATTAAAAAGGATCTAAAATAATAGAGACCCATAAACTCCTTTCAGTTACTTCAACAGCTGTTCACAAAAGTTCATCACAAAAACTCGATCTCTACAATATGGGATCTAACCAGCCAAGAGAAAACAGGCATGCTTCTGCAGTGGATTCTCAATAACAGAACACATCTCACAGGCTCGCCCAAATAAAGAAAAAATAAAACAAATATAGGAAACCCATTCATCGATATGAAACGGCATTTGACTATGTACAAATACCAGCAGTACTAGACACATATTTGGAGATCAGGGAGTAGAGGAGGATATATGAAGGTATATATGAAGAGGGGACCAGCAACCCATCAAGCTCCACACGGAAAACAGAAAAAAATACCAATTAAAAAAGGGGATAGACAGGGCGATACCATCTCACCAAAAACTGTTTAAAACAGAAATGGTATCACAATAGGAGACGAATACCTAAACAATCTAAGATGTGCAAATGATATGTTCTTCTCAGTGAATCTGCAAATTAAGAATGAAGCAACGAAATAAATGATCTGAAATAGAGAAAGCCTGAAAGTATGAAAGGAGAACAAGAAAAAGACAGATGATGTTCAACAGTAGAATTCAATTTGAACAGGACACTGTGCAAGGCGAAGCGTTAGAGTTAGTAGACAATCTATATATACCTAGGCAAAATCATACAGACAAATACATAGCTTAGCAAAGAGGATATTAATTCTAGGCTGGAGCACCTTCGGCAGGACCCAGTAGCATATAAGGGAGCTCCTTACCATTATGTTGAAAAAGAGAAGCCTTCTTAACCAATGCGTGCTCCCGGTTAATGACTACGATTAGAAACATTAAACAACCAAATTATACTGGAGAGGAAACTTAGTGCCCGGAGGCGGGATGGAGAGGGTTGATGCTGGGAAATAGCACTAAGAGATCAGATGAGGGCAACATGGATCAGGGAATAGACAAAACGGGAAGAATACTGGGAGCGTCAAAAAGAACAAAAATTTGCCGATGGACCAGGTCATATATGTCAGAGACAGGACGACAGATGGGACAAAAAAGTAAACAAAATGAGCTATAGATAAACATAAAGAGCCAAGGACCAGGACCAATGAACAAGGGATGGCGTGACCGAAATAACGAAATCTGGGGGCCAAGACTGGAAAACAAAAAAAAGGCAAGGTTGGAAAAGATTAGGAGGAAAACCTAATATCCTGCAGTGGATTGATTCAGGTTGATTACTCCTATATATATATATATATATATATATATTATATATATACATATATTATATATATATAATATATAGATAATATAATATATATATACATTATCATACAATTTTGCCTCTACTAAAAGTATTTCTCAGATAAACTTGAAAATAACAAAAAAACAACTCTGAAATGATATTAATGATTAGTATCATTATATGACTACTTTCCCCTCCCGTATTTTTGCGGCGCCATTTGGGGGCCCTTACACAAGGGCCATGGAACTACAAGAAGTGGACCCCAATTAGCTATGCCACGAACTATCACAGGATATGATATCAGCTATGAAATGAAAGCAAAAAAACGTCTTTGTACTGTAATAAAGGACAAGACTTTCATAAAGCCTGAATTGGATGGTGACCTTTCAAAATCTCAATCCAAAATCGATAAATATGTCTAAGTTTTATTCTTTTCATTTAGTGATCGGAGTTTGTGCAGATCGTCAAGATCTGACCAGAATGACCTAACTGAAATCCACAGGAAGTCAGAATTGGCGAGGAGGAGGTGCGAGTGTACAGCCTGCAGAGAGGTGTTTGACCACGCCCTCCACCTCGGTTCTTCGGCGCATACGACATGCCCAGGGGCGTTGATCCGGGCGGACTCGCTCTCAGTCTGTACAGGATAAGGGTAAGTGGGTTCTTTTTTTGGCAGGCTGGCAGTTGTGCGTATTTCAGTTTTAGCCTCTCTCTCTTCTCTCCTCTCTCTTCTTTCTTCCCCCTTTTCTCGCTCTCTCTCTCTCTGCCTCTCTCTCTCTCTCTCTCTCTCTCTCTCTCTTCTCTCTTCTCCTCTCTCTCTGCTCTCTCTCTCTCTCTCTCTCTCACTCTCTTCTACACATATGATACACACACAATCCACTTACCCACGCACAAAAACAACACGCAACAACAAACAATCAATATATATATATATATATATATATATATTATATATATATATACTATATATACTATACTAATATTATATATATTATATATATATATATATATATATATATATAATATATATGCACACAAACACACACACCACACACACACACACACCCCCCCCCACACCACACACACACACACACACACACACACACACACCACAACACACAAAACACACACACACACACACAAACACACACACACACCACACACCATAGAGAGAGAGAGAGAGGGAAAGAGAGAGAGGGAGAGGAGAGAGAGTTTGAGGAGAGAGAGAAGTGAGAGAAGAGAGAGGAGAGGAGATGGGAGAGAGAGCGAGAGAAGGAAAGTGAGAGATACAGGAAGAGGAAAGAAAGTGAGCGATAGAGAAAGGTAGAGCGAAAGAGGGAAAGAGAGAGAAAGAAAATAGAAGAGAAAGAGGAAGAGAGAGAGAGAGAGAGGAGAGAGATTTAAAACACACAACACACACACCACACACATAAACACACCACACACACACACACACACACACACACACACACAACCCACACACCACACACACACACACACACACACACACACACACCCACACACACAGATTTGGCTTGATAACATTTATTTACAGAGCAGTACATATGCCCTGCAAAGAGTCCGGGTAAGATACCAAAGCACTATCCAAACTGCTGTGTTTCTATTCGTTGTAGAGGGCTACAGTTCAAACATTAGGCGTTATAACATTGCCTGAATGGCTGCTGCCTATATCCACTGTATGAGAATATCATCTGGTTGATAATTGCCTTTTATATTACTAATTATGTCAAAGACAAAGACCAGTGTCTATAATAAAGTTAATATAATCCGGGCACGTGTTAATCTATGGGACAGTACTGCATAATCGATACAATGCCAGTTTTCATGCCAATAAAGTAAATAAAGCAATGGGTAATATTATGCGACTTGTCGCTTTTGCACAGTTTGCAGTGGTGATTGGAAACTGGCTTTGCCTCAAAACTGCTAACTGCCACATAATTGTATAGCATACTGATATCAAATTCATAGCCTAGTTAGGTGTAACCTGCTCTCTCAGAGGGGTACAGTCCATGATAAGACTCTATAGGCTTTTCTGTATTTGATGTACTCTCGTTATGCCAGGTAGTACCATGTCCGTTTTTTTCTTCAATGATCTTCATGCGTGCTAATTGGATAATGATCAACCCCTGTCACGTAATGATATTCATATATGAAGGCGTAAATTCAAAATTTGGTGAGGATATTTCTAGTTACAATGTTTTCTGGATTAAATGCAGTGAGTCATGGAAGTGCACCCTGGCTGTCAGTAAAGACAGCATGGTGTCGTGCTGTTCACTAACTTTTTAATGGCGTGGTATATCGGCTACTACTTCAGCAGCCGTTGTATCTTGTCCATTTGGAAATACCCAATTTCTTCGGGAATGGTAACACCCAATCCCTGCTGCTCAAGAGGCTTCAGTGGAGGCATCACAGTAGATTGCAAGTGGGGGGCGTACCATGTAAATACTGTCTATACATTCAAGTAATAATAAGCTTTTTAGTTCCGTTCTTGATGTCATGGATTTAGGCCCCTATTAGTTTATTCAATATGAGCATATACATGAGTTCAATGCCAAGGGGCATTAAGTATTGTTTCAGGAATGTAATAGCTTCATACATTCCCTACATTGAAGAAATATGAGCAGTTTTTAGTTTCCATTCTGAGTTGGACTATATTAGATTGGAGTATCAAGGCCGGGGCTGCCTATCTCTGTAATTTATCCCATGGATAAAAACAGTAGAAATAGAATAGAAAATTTGTTAAAGTCGGGGGTCGAAAGTTTACAGGATTCTGATGCAAAGTTATGGTGTGAACTGGGTGATGGACAAATACTGTGGAATAGAAGGGGAGGTTCTAGGCTTCTTTCTTCATGACAAGAACACTAGCAGTCTTGGGGCATCCAAGGTATGATCTCCAGTCCGTATTCTGTAAAACTTCAAGGGATGTTTGAGGGCTTTCTCGGTGGCAACATACTAAGAATTGGGCTTTGCATTAGTCCAAAGGAAATATACATCAACCTTAGGACTCTTAGGGACAGGCACCTACTATGTTAGTTTACTGCAGTTGGTTCAAGGGCAAAAATTTTCCCCTTGGCTGTTTTGAAAACAATGTCCTGGTAAATGGAGAGTTGTTGGGACCCTCAGGGAGCCGTTATCAATAACACAAAATATTCTGGAGAATTTCATAAGTGCTGTACCTTAGTCAAAAGCCTTTTGATAGGTCAGTGAAAACCAGGTAATGTTTTGGCTGGTAGAATGGCTCTCTCGCGGCAAGTGTTCCTGGACTTCAGAAGGGCAATAAATACCGTCATATCTTTTTTTTAGTGTAACTTGCCTGCTTCATGAGAAGTATTTAGGAATTGCCAGATGAGATCAATATCTTTTTCTCCTAAGGCCCTAAGCATTTCCCCAGGGGGAGTATTGATTAGGTAATCATTGTTGGTGGTTTCAGGGCCTACCATTGTATTTCCAGTACACTCACCACTACGTCAATACGTGAATTTACCCAATATATGCAAATCCGTGTGCGTTGGCCACATGTAAAGTGTGGCGGCATATAACGTGTGCATTCGTGCACACACCACAATCCGCCCGAGCGCGCGGAAAAGAGCACACACAAAGCTTTGCATATATTGGGTAAATCTAAGAGAAATATGGAAAAAGCCTGCAAGGACTGGACGGCAGACACACACCACACACACACATCAAAAAAGTCTAAGTCGGGCCCACATACCAAGTGGACGTAAGTAAGGAACAGTCATAGAGGAACATGCTCACAAACCATGTATATATTGCAGTTAGGGGTGGCCCCAGGTGTTTTCCACTCTGAGTAGAAGTACCTCGACGGTGGGACTCCATGATTCTCAAAACAAGTTCACTACTCATACTCAGGAGAGTAGTGTCTATATATATATATAGATATATATATATATATATATATAATGTAGAGATAATTATAGTATAAGGATAGATAGTATATATGTGGGTGTGGTGTGGGGGTGGATGTGTGTGTGTGTGGGTGGTAGTGTGGGGGTGGTGTGGGGGTTGTGGGATGGCGACTCTATATATATAGGAGATATAGATATATCTATAGAAAATAGATATATAGAATATGTCTTTATTTATAGTATGTATATATATACATGATAAAGATGTATATATCGATAGAGATATATGATATATATATATATTATAAATTATATATATATATATAACAAATATATATGCATATAAAATAACATATATGTATACTTTAACTTACACACACACACACACAACCATACACACACACCGGCCACACACACACACACACACACACACACAAACACACACACAGATATATATATATATTATATATATATATATATATATAATTATAGATAAGATAGATAGATAGAAGATAGATGATAGATAGATAGATAGATAGATAGATAGATAGATAGATAAGATAGATAGATCTAGATAAGATAGAAGATAGATAGATTATGTATATACATAT
>NC_051394.1:54104668-54105733 GCF_015228065.2 Penaeus monodon
AGGGGTGACCAATCGGGCGCGGGCCCATCGGTACCGCCGCTGCACTGACCTAAAGCCACGTCACTTATGACCTGTGAATCGCTACCTGCCCGGACAAAACTCTGCTCTGAGTCACGGGACTGGCCTTGCTCGGACGCTGCCTCCTCCCGTGGGCCACCCGCTAGGGACCTCTGCGCATTCCGGGCCTAACCGCTGCCCGGATCTCTTCTTCTGAACGAGCCGGCCATCCAACCTCCGTCCACGCTATACTACCAAGAATTTTCTGCCAATAAATACACGCAAGCAGACAAGTTCCTAACAATCTCGCTCTCGCTCTCGCTCTCGCGCTCGCTCTCGCTCTCTCGCTCTCTCTGTCTGTCTGTCTGTCTGTCTGTCTGTCTGTCTGTCTGTCTGTCTGTCTGTCTGTCTGTCTGGTCGTCTGTCTGTCTGTCTGTCTGTCTGTCTGTCTCTGCTACGCTCTCTCTCTCTCTCTCTCTCTCTCTATATATATAATTTAATATATTATATTATTATAATATATATTCATACATATATATATAGAATATAGATAATATATATTTATGATATATATGATATATATATATATATATATATATATTTATATTGGATATATATATATACATAAATATTTGAATATAAATATAATATATATATAGATGATATAATATAGATATTATATATATATATATATATATATATATATAGTAAGTTATTATATATATAATATATATATATATATATATATATATATATATATATGAATATATATATATATATACATATATGCATATATATTTGCATATATATGCATATATATGTATATATATGCATATGGGTGGGTGCTTCACGCGCATGGTGATGTGAAGCGATGGTGTGGTAGCCTAGATAGTGTTAAAGGAAAAGTCCGGTCTTTTAAAAACCATGTTATTTGGTTGTATGTTGATATTTGATGTATAAATAAAATAATGACAGCCATAATATGTCTTATATCCAACAAGTTTTTTTAAAGCGTTTTGTATGTTAAATTCGATCGTTGTTATAAACCGATTTGAAGCGCCATCTCGC
>NC_051394.1:54105833-54108333 GCF_015228065.2 Penaeus monodon
CTCTGTTGTCCACGTGTCACCTATCGAATTCGCAGAGGGCGAAAACGACCGTCTGTTGTCCACGTGGACCGGCTGTGGCGTTACCATGGGCCAGGAAGCTACTCCTGGGGCCATGGTGAAAAAGAAGATAACGTTAGCCCCAGTAGCGGCGATGAGGACGTGGCAGACGCTGACCGAGATGAGGACGAGCATTTGGACGGTGAGGGCGATGCAGCAGACGTCAATGGTGAACATGAGCCAGGTCTTGGGACAGGAGATACCCCTCTGGGTGCCACTGCCAATCTACCGCCGCCCACACCTCCTCCAGAGAGACCCCAGCGAGAGCGAAGAAAGCCGCGCTGGATGAAAGATTTTTGTGTTTCTGAGAACTGATTTTATTTAAATTTTCTGTAGTTTGTTTCAGGTTTAGATATGTCAGAGCAGACGGGTCGTCTGCTTGATAGGGGGGGATAGTGCTACGCCAGTGGGTCTTTGTCTCTGTGCGAAACATGTGTTTACATGAAGGGACCTGGGCAAACATGTCGCAGCTGGCTGTGAGCGGAGGAGCGGAGGAACAAGCCAGGAGAGACGGAGTTGGGTGCTGCTCCTGTGAAGACCTCGTGTGTGCCTTGTGACTGATAAACGTTGTGTTGCCCTGTTATAAGCTGTATCGTGCTGTGTGACATGCTGGTTTCCCCCCTGTATTGTGCCTATTGAAAAGTGTATGGGTAAATAACATGTAAATAAAGGAAAGACTGTCATTTTGTGTTTACTTCGTGCCCTGCCTTGCCACTTGGCGTTTCCTCTCCTGGTGTTCTGGGACGCTGTGGTGTTCGGTGCCTCTTGGAGCTGTTCAGTGTTCACGACCCTGTATATAATACGCCGTCTGCCTAGCCTGCCTTGTGTGGGTGGCAGAGAGACGAGGCGGTCGGCGTAACAATATGTTGTATGTAAGTGTTACATGTAATTGTTATTTATATGTAATTAAATTGCATTTTATTTGAAAATGTACTATTATAACAATGGCAAAATAATTATTGAAAAAAACACGAAAAAATTAAAAATACTTAGTATTTACACTTAATAAAGGTGATGAGGTGGGGTTTAGCTCAGAAGTTGCCAACTAGGTTCTACCTATGTAGAGATACCTTGGCTTGGCCTGAAAGAGGGAGAGCCAATGGATAGAAGAAATGTTTATGGGACAGACACCAAGTAAGTGAAGAAAGAGAGAGAGGAAATAAGAAATAGAGAATGCAGTTGTGAATAAACGAGAAAGAGAGTATATGAATGACCAACAGGGAAGGAAAGATGTATATGGAGAGAGTGAATGAATGAGGGAGATGATGTTTTAGAAGGTCACGTGAGAGGAGCTACAGACAGAATCTAGATGGAGTGCTTCTGTGAGAGTTAAATATATTTCACATCCACATTTCATTATGTTGATATTTGTTAAGTAATAATGCAACTGAAAGGCAGCTGTGAATTACCTATATATATATGCAGATCCCTTTGGAGACGATACCTACCAAAAATCATTATATAGTTGTGCTGCATTTAGCTTGCTGTAATACATTAATTTTTTTCACCGTCAGCCCTGATGCTTGTGGTAGCATTCTGGTTACTTTTTAAATACGGCTTTAGTATGTCTAGGGCACTGTCTGTAATATCTCCAATAATCTGTGGTAATTTTTAACTCTTTAGATTACTGGAAACCAAGCTTAAGGAGGCTTTTACTTCTTTGACTTAGAGAAGTTTTGATGGCGAAATGAGAGGAATGAACAGAGAGAGAGAGAGAGAGAGAGAGAGAGAGAGAGAGAGAGAGAGAGAGAGAGAGAGAGAGACAAGTATTAGGAATACTGTTGACCATATTGCACTTCGCCAATAAGTTAATTGACGCATTAGGATGGGGAAAAAATCAATTAGGCTAAAATTAGGATACGATAAAACAAAATCAATTCCCAGCCGCTTAGCTTCGTTGGAATCACATACGAAACTGGGATGCACATGAGTAAAACGGGAGCATACATCTTCGAATTCGAAATTCTATAAACATTATCAAACAAGGACACTGTCAACAATTCATTAATTATTCCATACACTCCATATATATATATATATATATATATATATATATATATATATATATATATATATATATATATATATATTGCTACGCCAGTGGGTCTTTGTCTCTGTGCAAAACATGTGTTAACATGAAAAGGATGACCTGGGCATGTGTTAACATGAAAAGGATCCTGGGCAGACATGTCGCAACTGGCTGTGAGCGGAGGAGCAGAGGTACAAGCCAAGGAGACGGAGTTGGGTGCTGCTCCTGTGAAGACCTCGTGTGTGCCCTTGTGACCTGATAAACATTGTGTTGCCCTGTTATAAGCTGTATTGTGCTGTGTGACAGGCTGGTTTCCCCCTGTATTGTGCCTATAGAAAAGTGTACGGGTAAATAACTTGTGTAAATAAAGGAAAGACTGTCATTTTGTGTTTATTTCGTGCCCTGCCTCGCCAC
>NC_051394.1:54116315-54138557 GCF_015228065.2 Penaeus monodon
CCCAATTTTTTCCTGTCCGTGTGAACCAGCTGACTTGTTGTGTCTGGAACTCAGCAGAGAGTTTGTATGGAAAAGTGATATTGGATATTTGTTTTAAAGGGATTTTTTTTTTGTCAATTTTTATGGTCTGATTCATGCCCTCTAAACATGTGGGACAAGCCATAGTAAATGCAATCATGTGGTATTATTCATTGGCAGCAAGTTTCCTGTTCCAAACCATGTTTGGTATAAGAAACTGGCCGAGATCCATTGAATACAAAATTTGCATTTTCTCTGTCTTTTGCATTCAGTAATGCAGGAGACTGGGTAGAAATTATACATGAAATAGGTGAGAAACATGATAAGCAGAAGATTTATTAAGGTTGTTGGGCTAGCCTGCTATTCTGGATAAGAAATCTCTAATGTACGGCTCATTTTGCTTCTTATTTTTTAGATTATACAGTTGAAGGATCTTGAATTTTTAGCTGATGATAGTTTAACAAGACTTTACTTGAAGTCCTGTTAACCCAGTTGGCACCTGGTACATGCAGTGTCTATTTTTTTTTCTCTCTCTTTTTCATATTTTCCAAATAGATAATTTTTTGAACATTTAGTCACTAAGGAGCCAATTAATACATCCTTACTGGTTTGTCCAATTCCTAGAATTTTTCAGGTGATTTTTCTGCCACTTCACTTTATATTATTATTGTTATTATTAAAATGATAATAATAATAATAATAATTATTATTATTATTGTTATAACATTATTGTCCCAGGACAGTTTTTCAGTAACAAATTTTCAACTCCAAATAATCAGATAAACAATTATCTTCTATTGTATCTTCTGTATCATGTCATTTCAAGTAAATCTCTCATCTCTATCTGGCCTTATATCAGTTGAGCACACCGGGATTTGTCTGACATTTCAAACTATCAAAAATCTATCTGGATTTCTGGTACTATTAGGTATTATTTTTATACAAAGTCCTATGTATGCTGTGTGGACAGAGAGAGAGAGAGAGAGAGAGAGAGAGAGAGGAGAGAGAGAGAGAGAGAGAGAGAGAGAGAGAGAGAGAGAGAGAGAGAGAGAGAATGAATGAATGAATGAGAGAGAGAGAGAATGAATGAATGAGAGAGAGATGAATGAATGGAAGAGAGAGAGAATGAATGAATGAGAGGAGAGAGAGAATGAATGAGAGAGGAGAGAGAATGAATGAATGGAGAGAGAGAGAGAATGAATGAATGAGAGGAGAGAGATGAATGAGAAGAGAGAGAGAATGAATGATGAGAGAGAGAGGAATGAATGAATGAGAGAGAGAGAGAATGAATGGGGGAATGAGAGAGAGAGAGAGGAATGAATGAATGAGAGAGAGAGAGAGAAAGAATGAAAGAATGAGAGAAAGAGAGAATGCATGAATGAGAGAGAGAGAGAATGAATGATGAAGAGAGGAGGATGAAGATAGAAGAGAGAGAGAATGAATGATGAAGAGAGAGAGGAAGAAGAGAGGGGGAGAGAGAGAGGGAAAGAGAGAGGGGGGAGAAAAAGAGAGAAGGAGAGAGAGGGAGAAGGGAGAAAGAGAGGGGAAAAGAAAAGAGGGGGGAAAAAAGGAGAGGGAAAAGGAGGAAAAGAGAGAGAGAGAGAGAGAGAGGGAGAAAGAAGAAGAGAGGAGAAAAGAGAGAGAGAGGGGAAAGAAAGAGAGAGAGAAGAGGAAGAAAGGGGGAGAAGAGAGAAAAGGAGGAGGGGGAAAAGAGAGAGAAGAGAGAGAGGGAAGAGAAAAGGGAGGAGAGGAAAGGAGAGAGAGGGAGGAAAAGGAGGTAGGGGGAGAAGATTTGAGTTTTATTTTTTTTTAGTGAGAATTAGCGTGTAAGACCCCAAATTATATCTTATATAAAAACTAGGCCTTTTTACTGCAATATTTTTTAAAGCATTTTTTATTTTAATTTAATTTTTAACTATTTTCTTTTTTGATTGCATAAAACACACTGGAGGATGTGTTTTAGTTTCCAAAACAAAAATTGCATCTGGGTGTTTGGGAGGGAGTGCGAGAGAAAGATGGGGCTTTTCAGTGTGAAGTGATTCTTCTAAATATACAACAGTATTTTCCCACTACAATATGTTTTTTCCTGTTTACTTTGGAAATTGTAAAATTTTAAAATCTTGCTCAGGTATGTGTAAAACAACATGGCGTGGGGATCGGAACCCAGATGACTTTTTTTGAGTGCATGGGCCCCTCCTTTTAATCATTCGACGTGATCCCCTTTCAGGGGGGGAGCAGGGGTTCTGTTATTGAGTATCTTAAGTATTGTGAATAGTGTAAAAAGGATGAAAAATCCCCCCCCTTCAGGATATTTAAAGCACAAAAAAATAAAAAATTAAATTAATGTAACTGGCAAAATTTTCCCATTTTGATTCTGAAAATTATTTTATTTTTCCATGAGGAGGACAAGGTAACAAAGGATATCAAGAGTAGAAGGCTAAACAGCCTGTCTTTCACAAATTTTTCATTCTCATAGCAAATAGGTCAACTATACTTATTTTATTCAGAAAAAATTTATACACAGTGACCATATCCCCAAAACCCTGGTGTAGCTTTTTTTTGGAAAATTTTTCCTGAAGTTTCCCATTTTCAAGCTCTCGGAAATGGTTTTTGATTTTCATGATTTTAAAAAAACCAGTTTTTCGTTTTTGTGTTTAATTTTTTACCCTGGTATAATGAAGAAAAATCAAAAAAATTAATATTTAGTTTTTAAAAGGAAATTACCTTTCCCCATTTCTGTTTGGCCCAAAATAAATTATTTGGTATTATTTTTAATCTAAACAACAAGGATTTAATCTGGTAAGAGTTTGATGGAATCCCCCTTTTCGAGTGCTCCGGGCAAACGTAGAAACCGCTCACTCTATGAAAAATCAATTGGGTGTTTTTGGGGGGCCCTGAAGTTAAATTTTACCACGTCCAAGAAAATTTTGTGAGTTGGTCGGGAAAATGCTGCGGTCCTGGCATCCAAGTTGCTGATTAATAGATCTTAACCCTTTAGTGGAATTGAAACCGTGGGGTAACCCTTGATTCAAATTACAATGCCTCCTTTTACCATGACTCTTCAATGCCCGCTTCATATCATCCCCCAGGTCAAAACCAACCTCTGGGGGAAACCCTCCTCTCCCATCCTCTACTTCATCTCACTCCCACAAATTTGGTTCACAAAACCCCCCCATCCTCCCTTATTTCTACTTACAACCTTTTTGCCACCCCTCTCAATATGCCCCCCTTCTACCAACTCCCCTTTTTCGCACACCTCTTTACTACTTGCACTCAACAAACATCTGAAAACCCCAAAAGGGATCATTTTTTGTATCCCCCATAGCTCCTTCCCCTGAAGCACTTCTTTCCCTTTAAAGGGTTTCCCAAAAACAAAAAGGGAAAGGTTTTTTTTCCCTTTAGTGCCCCTCTTGTTCCCGTCTTTCCAGTTAATCGAAACCCAAATAAAACAAACAATTTTTGCAAAAATTTTAGTGGCAAACCTGATTGCCCAACCCTTTTCTCCCGTCAATAATTTTCGTTCCCCCCCAAACAGCCCTTTTGGGACAAAAAAAATTGGTCAATTCTGAAAAGACTTTTCTTGCCTGCCTTTGGACTGTGTTTTCGTATCAATACAATACTACACCATTCCCCTAGAGGGGCCCTGATTTCCAAATTACTTTCCCTAGACCCCCCCAACTTTTGTTGTGGAGGGCTTGGGAGACAGGCCTGAGCCCAATATGAGGTCCCCAACAATTTTCATGGGTTTTTTCTCCTTTCCTTTTCCCTTTTTTTATCCCCCTTGTGCTGTCCACGTTCCATATCATTTCTGTTTTCTAATACATTTTCAAATGCTCCCTATAACTCCTTTCTTCTAACAACCTTTAAACCTTTTACTCTACCCCATGACTCTCCTCTAAACCTTTTCACTACCATATTCCTTAACCCGGGGCTTTTGCCCCCAATCCCACCTATCACTATATTTTGAATATGCCGTTTAAAGACCTTAGTGTTGATGTGGTGGAAAATTTCAATAAAAAAATTTTTTCTGTAGACGTCCCCCTTTTAAACTTTTCATTGGGAGAGAAAACCCCCCCCCATCCCTCCCCCCCATCAATGTCAGAACTGTTGCGTCTAGACCATCCGGGGAAACAGCGTTCCATGCATGAAGACCTTATGCTCAACCTGGTCATCATCGACAAAAAGCTCTGCAGATCACACACATGTCCCCAATGTGGGGGCTCCTATAATGAATTTTTTAGGGGCGCCCCCTCCCTACCCACAAGTTTGAGTCTGAGATTCAACTTGGGCCCCACTTTCATGAAGCTAGTAGGAAGAACACGGGTAGTTTTTTCTCCACTTCCACTCCAAAAATCCCTCCCGTTTCTCCCAAGTTTTCTACATTCCCCAAAACATCTCTTCCCCCCCCTCCCCACTTGTGACCCTCCCTTCCTATCAATCTTTTGCTATTTTAAATCCAGACCCCCAACTCCTCCACTTTTTCCCGAAACCGCAATCACTCTTCCCCGGGCCCCAAACCCCTTTTCCCACCCAAATCACACACAAACAAACTAAAAAACTCATCCCCCTTTTCTACCCATCCTTTTCATCAACCTCCCCCCACCCCCAAATCGGGCCCCCTTCTCCCGCCGTAAAAAAACATTTGTTTCTAGACCTCCCAAAACCCACCCTTTCGAAATTCTCAGACTATTTAAAAAATCCAAAACATGACCCAGATAGAATATTACACCCAGCCATCCTCCAAATTTTCTACCTTATTCCTCTACCAAAATTAAATAATTTTCCTCCTTTCCCCACACTCCTCTCAACCCCCTATTCCCCCCTTCTTTTTTCCTCCCCCCTAACCCACTACCTCACGCATCCCCGGATGTGGCCCTTTGTCTAGCACTAAAACCCTAAAATCTCCCCCTTTGAATTTCTCTAAAACTGTAATCTAATTGCCTTGTACCCCTTTCTCCTTTTAAACCCTACCTTACCCTAGGTATCTGCAAAATCCCCAACATCTTCCTTTGTCGTTTTTACATATTGCCTTTTTAATCCCCACCTCCTGAACTATTATACAATTTGATGTGTGGCACATATAACAAATTTAAACCACTCTTTTCCCCTTTTTACTATTACACCCCCTATAATGCTATATGACCTTTGGAAACAGCACAATAGTTTGCCATTAAACCTTAGAAATTTCAAATTGGAAAATGGGCCCGTGCAGTTTTATCAAATTAGGCAGCATTTGCAATTTAGGAGGAAGTTCAACATTTCTTTTTAGACGGTTCGTTTTTTTCATTCTGCCTCATTTTGAGTATGCTCCTGTGGTCATCTGGGCCGAGTCACACTTAAACTTGCTTGATCGTTTTTTTTTTCCCTTAAATTTTTCCCGACTTAGATTTTAAAAACCTGGTCATTGTAGGGATATTTGGGGCACTTTGTCAAACAAGACTGTACTGGTAAATTTACATCCCCCTTACAAGATTTTTTCTGATTTTTTCTACCTGCAGGTTTTTATAGTTTTATAGCCTCAAATTTAAAAAACATTTGATGCAAATTTATCATCTTTATCTGTTTTCAAGATGTTTTTTTTTTCTGCTATTAAATTAAGTTTTTTCCAAAGCTTATAACTTTAAGAGTTTTGTAAATTTTGGTTTTTATATGTAAATATGATGATTTTTATCTGTCCATTCTTAGTTGTATTTTGCACTAGAGAGAATTTTGGGGGTTAATTTTTATTTTTTTTTCAGTGTGGCTTTTTTTTTATATTTTTTCCTAAAAAAAGATGTGAAAAACTGAGAGCCCAAATTTTAATTTTTGTTTACTGTAGATCTGCTTTAAATTTTTTTGGGCGAAAATTGTTTTGGGGGTTATTGTGCGTAGAAGAGGCAAGAGCAGCGAAAAAGTATAGATAAAATTCAGTAAGATGAGGAAAAAAAATTTTGATACCCTGCGTGGCTGGGGAAAATGTTCATGGTTGGCCCAAGTACATATTAGTAGCTCCCTTCCATTTAGCCTATTGAACCCCAAAAAGAAAATTTTCCCCAAAAGGATTCTGATGCAATTTAAAGGAAAAAACCCCTTTGTATCAAAAGAATGAGGGGAATTTGGTTTTTTCTTTCGTAAATTATAATAATGTCAAGTAAATTAACAAAGATTATGTACTAGTAAATTTATATATCTGCCCCATTGGATCGAATGATGACGTCGTAGCTCCCCCCCTTTTTTTGTAGCCCGACAATTTTTTGTGATAATGTGTTGTTGTAAGTGTTACTGTAATCTTATTTTATTTAAAAAATTTCATTTTCTTTTAAAAAGTACTATTAAAAAATGGAAAATTTATTTAAAAAAAAACCCAAAAAAAATTAAAAATTTAGTATTTTCATTATAAAGGTGATGAGGTTGGGGGTTTTGCTCAGAAGTTCCAATAGGTTCTACTAGAGAGATACCTTGGGGGTGGGGGGGGCCCTGGGAAAAAGAAAGGGAAAACCCCAATGGAAAAAAAAAGGGTTTTTTTTTTGGGGGGGGGGGGTTTTTTTCCCCCGTTAACCCAAAAAAAAGACCCTTTATAGTTGGGGGGGGGGGGGGGGGGGGGGGGGGGGGGGGGGGGGGGGGGGGGGGGGGGGGGGGGGTGAGGGGGAAATGATGGGGGGCTTTTTTTTTTTTTTTTTTTTTGGGGGGGGGGGGGGGGGGGGGAAAAAAAAAACCCCGGGGGGGGGGGGGGGGGGGGAAAAAAAAAAAAAAAAAAAAAAAAAAAAAAAGGGGGGGGGGGGGGGGGGTTGGGGGGGGGGGGGGGGGGAAAAAAAAAAAAAAAAAAAAAAAAAAAAAAAAAAAAGAGGGGGGGGGGGGGGGGGGGGGGGGGGGGGAAAGGAAAAAAGGAAGGGGGGGAAAGAGGAAGAGAGGGAAAAGGAAGGGGGAAAAGGGGAAAAGAGAAAGAATAGAGGAAAGAAAGGGAGAAAGAAAGGGGAAGAAAAGGGGGGAGGAAAGAGGGAAGAAAAAAAAAAAGGAGAGGGGGAGAAAAAAAGGGGGAAAGAAAGGGAGAAAAGAAGGGGAAAAAAGAGAAAGGGGGAAGGAAAAAAAAAAAAAGAGGAAAAAGGGGAAAAAGAGAGAGGGGGGAAGGAGAGAGGAGAAAGAGAGAGAGGAGGAGAAGAGGAGAGAGGGAGAAAGGGGGAAAAAGGGAGGAAAGAAGAGAGGAGAAAAAGAAAGAGAGAGGAGGAAAAGAGAGAGGGAGAAAGAAAGAGAGAGAGAGAAAAAGAGGGAAAGAGAGAAGGGGAAAAAAGAGAGAGAGAGGAAGGATGGGGGAGAAAAGAGAGAGGGGAGAGAGAGGGGAGAGAGAAAAGGGGAGGAAAAAGGAGGGAAGAAAAGAGAGAGAGGGAGAGAGAGGGGGGAAAAAGAAAGAGAAAAGAGAGAGAGGGAGAAAGAGAGAAAAAGGGAGAAAAAGAGAGGGGGAGAGAGAGAGGGAAAAAGGGGAAGGAGAGAGGGGGAGGGGGGGGGGAGAAAGAGAGAGAGAGGGGAGAGGGAGAAAGAGAGGAGAGAGAGAGAAAGGGAGAAAGAGAGGAGAGGGAGAGAGGGAAAGAGGGAAAAAGGGAGAGAGAGAGAGGGGGGAAAAGAGAGAGAGGAAAAGGGGAGAAAGAGAGAGAGAGAAGAGGGAGAAAGAGAGAGGGGGAGAGAGGAGGGAGAAAGAGAGAGAGAGAGAGAGTGGGGAGAAAGGGGGAAAAAAGAGAGAGAGAGAGGGGGAGAAAAAAGAGAGAGGAGGGGAGAAAAAGAGAGAGGGGGAAGAGGGGGGGAGAAGGGGAGGGGAGAGAGGAGAGGAGAGAGAGAGAGAGAGGGAGAGAGAGAGTGGGGGGAGATAGAGAGAGAGGTGAGAAAGAGAGAGAGAGAAGAGGGGGGAAAAGAGAGAGAAAAGGAGGGGAAAAAAAAGAGAAGAGAGAGGGGGAAAAAGAGAGAGGGAGAAAAAAAGAGAGAGAGAGAGAGGGAGGAAAGGGGGGGGGGAGAAAAGAGAGGGAGAAAGTGGGGAAAAAGAGGGAGAGAGAGGGGGAGAAAGAGAGAGGAGAAAGAAAGAGGGGGAGAAAGGAAAAAGGAAAAAGGAGAGAGAGAGAGGGGGGAAAGAAGGGAAAGAGAGGGAGAAAGGGAAGAGAGAGAGGGTGGGAGAGAGAAGAGAGAGAGGGGGGGGGAGAAGGGGGAAAAAGAGAGGGGGAGAAAGAGAGGGAAAAAGGGGGGAGAGGAGAAGGAGAAAGAGAGAAGGAGAGAGAGAGAGGGAAAGAGAGAGAGAGAGGGGGGAAAGGAGAGAGAGAGGAGAGAGAGAGAGAGAGAGAGAGAGGGAGAAAAGAGAGAGAGAGAAAGGAGGAGAAGAAGAAAAGGAGAAAGAGAGAGGGGGGAAAAGAAAGAAGAGAGGAGTGAGAGGGAGAAAGACAGAGAGAGGAGAGAACAGAGAGAGGAGGAAGAGAGAGAGAGAGGAGAGGAGAGAAGAGAGAGAGAGAAAGAGGGAAAAGAGAGAGAAGAAAGAGGGAGAAAGAGAGAGAGAGGAGAGGGAGAAAGAAGGGGAGAGGGGAGAAAGGAGGAGACAGAGAGAGAGAGAAGAGGGAGAGAGAGGAGAGAGAGAGAGAGTAGAAGAGAGAGAGAGAGAAAGAGGGAGAAGAGAGAGAGAGAGAAAGGGGGGGAAAGAAGGAAAAAGGGGAGAAAAAATGGGAAAAAGCGAGAGAGAGAAAGAGGAAAAAGAGAAAAGAGAAGAGGGAAGAGGGAAGAAAAGGGGGAGTGAAAGAGAGAAAAGAGAGAAGAGAAAGAGGGAGAAGAGGAGGGAGGGAAAGAGAGGAAGAGGAGAGGGAAAAAGAAAAGAGAAGGGGGAAGAGAGAAAAGGGAGGAGAGAAGGAAGATGAGAAGAGAGAGAGAGAAGAGAGAGAGAGAAGAGAGAGAGAGAGAAAAGAGAGAAAGAGAGAGAGGGAGAGAGAGGGAGAGAGAAGGAGAGAGGAGGGAGAGAAAGAGGGAGAGAGAGGGAGAGAGAAAAAAGAAGAGAGGGAGGGGGAGAGAAAGGAGAGGGAGGGGGAGAGGGAGAGAAAAGGGGGAAGAGAGGAAAAAAAGGGGAAGAGAAGAGAGAGAGAGGGAAGGAGAGAGAGAAGAGAGAAGAGAGAGAGAGAGGAGAGAGAAGAGAGAGAGGAGAGGGAGAGAGAAGAGAGAGAGAGAGGGAGAGAGAAGAGAGAGAGAGAGGGAGAGAGAAGAGAGAGAGAGAGGGAGAGAAGAAGAAAGAAGAGAGGGAGGGGAGAGAAGAAAGAAGAGAGGGAGGGGAGAGAAGAAAGAAGAGAGGGAGGGGAGAGAAGAAAGAAGAGAGGGAGAGAGAAGAGAGAGAGAGAGAAGGAGAGGGAGAGAGAAGAGAGAGAGAGAGGGAGAGAGAGAGAGGGAGAGAGAAGAGAGAGAGAGAGGGAGAGAGAAGAGAGAGAGAGAGGGAGAGAGAAGAGAGAGAGAGAGGGAGAGAGAAGAGAGAGAGAGAGGGGAGAGAGAAGAGAGGGAGAGGGAGAGAGAAGATTTGAGTTTTATTATTTTTTCAGTGAGAGATTATGCTGTGTAAGACAGCCAAATGATATATGCTTATATAAAAACTAAGGTCCTTATATACTGCATATATTTTTAAAGCATTGTTAGTTTAATTTAACTTTTAACTATTTATCTTTATTGATTGCAGTAGAAACACACTGGAGGCATGTGATTTAGCATTCCTAAACAGAAATTGCATCTGGGGTGATATGGAGGGGAGGTGCAGAGAGAAAGATGAGGCAGTTCAGTGTGAAGTGATTCTTCTAAATATACACTACAGTAGTTTTACCACTACCAATATGAGTTTCCTAGTTTACTTTGGCTAATATGTAATAAATGTATAATGCTGTGCTTCAGGTATGTGTGAAACAACATGGCGTGAGGATCTGGAACCAGATGACTTGTTTGAGTGCATAGGCCAGTCACTTATTAATGCATTCGATCGTGATGCCCTTTCAGGGTGGGGAGCAGTGGTTCATGTTATGTGAGTATCTTAAGTATTGTGACATAGTAGTAGAAAGGATGATAATGCCCTTCAGGATATATTGAATGCACATAAAATCAAATTAATTAATGTAACTGGCCAAACTTTTCACCAGTTGTTGATTCTGAAGAATTATTTTTACTTTCCAGTGAGGAGGACAAGGTAACAACAAGGCATATCAAGAGTAGAATGGACTAAAAGCAGACCTGTCTTTCACAAAGTTTCATTCTCATAAGCTAATAGGTCAACTATACTTATTTTATTCAGAAACAATTTATACACAGTGACCATATGCACTAAGCACTGGTGTAGCTTTTTCTTGGAAGATATGTTCCTGTAAGATTTACACTTTCTAAGCTTCTCAGTGAAATAGGATTTTGATTTTCAGTGATCTTAATAAACCAGTTTTCTTGTCTTTGTGTTTAATTTTTTTACCCTGATGTATAATGAAGATAATCATAAAAATTAAATATTTAGTTGTTTAAAGGAAATTACCATTTCCATTTCTGTTTGGCCAAAATCAATTATTTGGTATTATTTTCTAAATACTCAACAACAAAGGAATTTAATCTGGTAAGTAGTTGTGATGGATATCTCCCTTCGAGTGCATCCAGGCAAACAGTAGCTACCAGCCTCACTCTTATGATAAATCAGTTGTGGTGCTCTTGGTGGGTCATGAAGTTAAATTCTACCACGTCCAAGTAAATGATTGTGAGTTGGTCTGGAATGCTGCAGGTGCCTTGGCATCCAAGTATGCTGATTAATAGAGTCTTAATCACTTTAGTGGATAATCTGAAGCTCATATCATCCACCAGGTCAATACTCAACATCTGGGAGACCGTCCTCTCCCATCCTCTACTTCATCATCACTCCCACAACTTTGTTCATCAACCACCCCATCCTCCCTTATTACTACTCTACAACCTTATTGTCCACCCCTCTGCGATACTGCCTCTCTCTACACAACTCCCTTGTTCGCACACCCTCTTCTACTACTTGCATCTCAACAAACATCTGAAAACCCCAAATGGGATCAATTTTTTGTGATCCCCCATAGCTCCTTCCTCTGACAGCACTCCTCTTCCTTGAAGGTCTCCAAAAGCAAGTAGGCAAAGTTTCCTTCAGTAGCCGTCTCAGTTGTTCCCGTCTTGTCACAGTTACATCTGAAACCCAAGCTAAAGCAATCAATTCTGACAAATTTCAGTGGCAAACCTGTATTTGCCCAACCTTGTCTCACCGTCAATACTATTTCGATCTCCCCAACAAACAGCCTTGTATACAATAAAAATTGGTCAGATTCTGAAGAAGACTTACTTGCCTGCCTTATGGACTGTGTTGCAGTATCAATACAATACTACACCATTCCCCCTAGAGGCCATGATATTGCCAATATTACTTTCCGTAGACCCCCCCAATCTCTTGCTTGTTGTGGAGGGGCTTGGGAGACAGGGCCTGAGACCCAATATGAGGTCCTCAACAAATTTGCATGGTCTTTTCTTCTCCTTTCCTTTTCCTTTTCTTCATCCCCTTGTGCTGTCCACGTATCCATATCATTGCTGTTTTCATAATACATTATCATAATGCCTCCCTACTTAACTCCTTTCCTTCTAACAACCTTAACCTTGTACTCTACCCTATGAGCTCTCCTCTAAACCCTTTTCACTACCATATTCCTTACCTGGGGGCTTCGCCCCCAATCCTCACACTATCACTATATTTTGAATATGCTGCTAATGACCTTAGATGTTGATGTGGCTGGAAAGTTTCAATAAATAAATAGTAGTTTCTGTAGACGTGACCTCCCTTTTAATCTTTACATTGGCAGAGAATCCCCCCCCTATCAACCTCCTCCCCATCAATGTCAGAACTGTTGACATCTAGACCATCCTGCCAAACACTGCTGTTCCATAGCACGAAGACCTCTATATGCTCAACCTGGTCATCATCGATCAAACTGCTCTGCAGATCACACACGTCCCAATTGTGGTGGCTCCTATAATGAATTTTATAGGGGCTGCCCTACCTGCCCTACCTACAAGTTTGAGTCTGAGATTCAGACTTGGCCTCACTTTACATGAAGCTAGATAGGAAGAACATCGGCTAGGTTTCTCTCTCACTTCCTACTCCAATAATCCCTCCCGTTTCCTCCCAAGATGTTTCTACATATCCTCAAGCATCTCTTCCTCATCCCACTTGTAGACCCTCCCTCTCCTAGTCAAATTCTTTTGCTATTCTAAATCCAGACACCCCAATCTCCTCCACTTTTCCAGACACTGCAATCACTACTTCCCCGGTACCTAAACCTCTTCCTCCTCACCCAACTCATCACACAAGACAAGCTAAACACTCCATCCCATTTTCTACCCCATCCTTTTCATCAACCTCTCCCCCCACCCCTCAAAATCGGTCCCCTCTTCTCTCCGCCGTAAGAAAACATTTGTTTCTCAGACCTCCCAACCGACTCCATTGCAGAAATTCTCAGACTATTTAAAACTATCCAATCATGACCCAAGATAGAATACTTACACCTCAGCCATCCTCCAATCTCTCTACTCCTATTCCATCTACACAAATTAACTACTTATTTTCCTCCTTCCTCACACTCCCTCTCAACACGCCCTATTCCCCTCTTCTTTATCCTCCCTCCTAACCCACTATCCCTCACGCATCCCCTTGGATGTGGCCCTTTGTCATAGCACTAAAATCCCTAGACTCTCCCTCTTGACATTCTCTCTAAATCTGTAATCTAATTGCCCTTGTACCCCTTTCTCCTTTGCTAATCCCTACCTTACCCTACGGATATCTGCAAAATCCCACACATCTTCCTTTGTCAGTTTTGATCATATTGCCCTTGTTAATCCCTACCTTCCTGAACTATTATACAACTTCTGATGTGTGGCACATATAATCAACTTAACCACTCTTTACCCTTTTCACTATTACACCTTCCTATAATGCTATATGACCTTTGAGATCTAGTACAAATAGTTTGACCATTAACCATTAGAATTACAAATTAGGAATATGGCCTGTGCAGTTTCATCTAAGTTAGGCAGCATTCGCAATTGCAGGAGGAAGTTGCAACATTACTTGTAGACGGTTCGTTTCTTTCATTCTGCCTCATTTTGAGTAGTGCTCCGTGTGGTCATCTGGTGCAGAGTCACACTTAAGCTTGCTTGATCGTTTTTTTAATTCCATTAAATTTCTCCTGACTTAGATTTGAACACTGGTCATTGTAGGGATATTGGGGCACTTTGTCATATGCAAGACTGTAACTGGTAATTCATATCCTCCTTACAAGATTTTATCTGATTTTATCTACCTGCAAGAGTTATTAGTAGTTTTATAGACCTCAATTCAATAACATTTGATGCAAATTGATCATCTTCATCTGTTTTCAAGATGTTTTTTTTACTGCTATTAACTTAAGTTCTCCAATGCTTGATAACTCTTAAGAGTTCAGCTAATTTGGTTTTTACTATGTAAATAGCTGATGATTTTCTATCTGTACTTTCATTCTTAGTTGTATTTTGCACTAGAGAGAATTGGTGGTATAATTCTTGATTTTTTTTCAGTGTGGCTTTTTATATAGTTTACCATAAAAATGATGATGATAAAGCTGATGAGCCAATTATGAATTTGTGTTTGACATGTAGATCTGCTTAATTTTTTGGACGAAACTTGTTTTGGGGATTATATGTGCAGTAGAAGAGGCTAAGATGCAGCAGAACAAGTATAGAGTAAAATTCAGTAAGTATGAGTGAAAAAATTTAGATGACCCTGCAGTGGACTGGGAAGCTACTGATGTCAGTGGTTTGGCCCAAGGTACATATAACTAGGTAGCTCCACTTCCATTTAGCCTATTGAACCCAAAAATGAAATTTCCCCAAGAGTATTCTGATGGCAATTAATGGAATGGAACTCTTCGTATCATAAAGAAATGAGGGGAATTTTGGTTTTACTTTCGTAATTATGATAATGTCAAGTAAATTATACAAATGATTATGTATCTAGTAATATCTTATATATCATGCACTCATTGGATCGAAATGATGACGTCAGTAGCTCCTCCCCTTTTTTTGTAGCCTGACAATTTGTGTGATATATATTGCTACGCCAGTGGGTCTTTGTCTCTGTGCGAAACATGTGTTTACATGAAGGGACCTGGGCAAACATGTCGCAGCTGGCTGTGAGCGGAGGAGCGGATGAACAAGCCAGGAGAGACGAGTTGGGTGCGGCTCCTGTAGACCTCGTGTGTGGGCCTTGTGACTGATAAACGTTGTGTTGCCCTGTTATAAAGCTGTAATCGTGCTGTGTGACATGCGGGCTTCCCCATGTATTGTGGCCTATAGAAAAGTTGTACGGGTAATAAACGTGGTAATAAAGAAAGACTGTCCATTTTGTGTTTACTTCGTGCCCTGCCTCGCCATGGCGTTTCCCTCTCCTGGTGTGTCTGGGACCTGTGGTGTTCGGTGCCTCTTGGAGCGTTTCAGTGGGTTCACGACCCTGTATATAATACGGCCCGTCTGCCTAGCCTGCCTGTGTGGGTGGCAGCGAGACTAGGCGGTCGGCGTAACAATTTGGTGTCCCATAGAATGGTATATGTGATATTTGATCAGTGAGACGCGCCCATTTATCATGTGGTCCCAAAGATGGCGGCAGCCTGAGGGAGAGGAGGCTATGACTGAGGGCAGGCACAGTGAGGTGAAGCCGAGCCAGATGGACTGATCACTGCCCATGCTGGCCGGTATGAGGGAGGAAATGGTGCACAAAGGCATAAGCAAGCCAGGCACAGAAGGGCACGCGAGCAGGGCAACATCTCGTCGAGATGCAGCAAGGAAGCAGAGGAAAGTTCTGCCAACTTGTTGAGGTGCTACAGGAGCAATCTCGCATCTGTGAAGAGGAAACTCAGCCAGTACACCGCCAAGGCCTGCAACAGCGTGAAGAGTGAACTGATGATGAGGTGCAGACTCTGAATGGGCGAGGTTCAGGGCAGCTGATGGAGGAAGTGAAGGAGGAAAGGCGGCGTCACTAGGTAGTAACGTTGCAAGCAGAGAAGGCAGAGACGAGGGTTCTGGCAACAGATGCCAGAGTGTCAATTTACTGGGTCTGCCTGGGTTCTGTGGCAGGAAACCCCCGGCCTCGCAGCGTCGTGTCCGCAGCCAGTGGTTCGCCTGCAGAAGGCTGGGGACCCTCGGAGCCCGCTCCCTTGGTATAGGTGGCGGCAAACTCGGGACCCGTTCCAACCCGTCTCGTTTGCTCCCTCACCCCCTTCCTCCCCCCCCAGTGTGTTAGTTTCCGGCAACGCGTTTCTCCACCCTGCAGCCCCTTCGGCCTCCAGACATTCTGTGAGGCATAAGCCATCTGAGTGCGACGGGAAGTGGCCTGGGAGGCATATGTTGCCCAATTTGAAATGCTGGCATCTGCCCAGGGCTGAGCCGAAGGAAGGCCCCTGCAGCTGTAACAGCGCTAAGGTCCCCCGCGTGGAAGTGTTGGGGCATCTGCCGCCATCCCTCAACATGCCCTCTTACAACACCGCGTGGTGGAGGGGCACTTTGAAAACGCCGTTTCCGGGCACCACCACCAGGCCGAGGTATATCGGGCCCGCTTGAAGAAGCGACTCGTGAGCGTGGTGATACCTGTCCCAGCTGGCGCAGATGTGGAGGCGCTGTAAAGGAGGGTCGTACCCTGCGGCTGCGGATGAGATGATCGGGTCCTGGCCCGTTATTTTTTGTTGACCGCTTTAACAGGACCAGCAGCTGCAAATCTACCTACGTCAAGCAGGCACACCCTAGGACCTGCAGGTGGCGCTGGCGGGGCCTTGGAGTTCGAGGCATTCCTGAAGGCCAACGAGTGGCCTAGCCAGATGCCTCAGCCCCCGCCGTGACCTCCGGGCCCGTAAGCTAAGTGGGAATAGCATTGAGGAAGGTGAGCCCGAGAACTTTCTCCAGAGGCTTGTGTTTGGGCTGCGAGAGGTAGGGCCCAGAACGTAGTCAGTGTCAGAGGAGCGGAGAACACGTCCTCTCACCGGACGGATTCTGATGCTTTGCCCTTCCCTCGTGCTGCCAAGGACTGTGGTAGGTATGGTTACCATCCGAGCGATGTCCTAAGGCTAAGAAGTGGTACAGGCGGAAGGCTGGAGAAGGGGGCCGAAACCCCCGTCCTCTCGGTCCCTTCCCGGGCCCGACTTGGGTAAGCTGCCGTCGAACCAGCCACGATGCCGGGAAGGGCTCAATAGATGGGAAGCCTGCCGACTGACAGTGGCAACTTGGGCTGAAAGACCCTAGTGCGGCCTGATATGTTGGCCAATATGCAACTTCCAGACCACCACAGAGAACTGTGTGGTGGTCACAGGCATTGTGGTGCCAGCTCAAGGGCCAGTGGAGGCTCTATTGGCCGTGGGCAGCACGGTGCAAGCGGCTGCCGGTGTATGTGACCGTCTGGACGAGCACAAAAAAAAATGCTTCCTGGGCCTTGACTACCTGACGCAGAGTAAGGCGTGTGTCGACCTTGGACGGAAGCTTGGTGGAGGGGCACTGTGAGAGGTGCCCATTGCTTCCAGAGTTTTTGGCTGGCAGAGGTAGTTACGCTTAGCGACTGCACTTGCCCCCAGGAACCAGTCTAGAATCCGTGTCCGACTGTCAGAGTGATGCGTGGAGTGAGGGCCTTGTGGCGCCAAACCAAAACTTGCAGCTGGCTGATGGCGTAGCGGTTGGGCGGAGCCTTGGTTGGACCAGGGGGGGGTTAGTTACAGTGTGTTACCAAACTTCTTCCGATAAGGTCCAGAAGGTGGCCAGCATGGTGCAAAGCTGGGCCACTTGTGAGGAAGTTGATCGGCCAGAATAGTCGTCGGGGAAGCAGAGTGGTTGTTGTGGGGCCGTTGCCCCGACTTCCGCAGGACTTGGCGCACCGGAGCGCCGCTAACTCGACGGAAGCACAGACAGAGAAGATACGACGTCACACCCTTTCTCAGTATGCAAGATGTGTTTAGCAGGGGTGACTTGGACCTGGCCGCACAGGATTGTGAAGCACCGCAATAACACCGGAAGTAGTTTGCCCATCAAGAGCCCCCCCCCGACGTATTGCACCAACCAGACGAGAAAGATGCAGCGCACCTGTCATGAGCTACGGCACAGGGGGTGATTGAACGTTCAGACATCCATGGTCATCAGTCGGTAGTCCCTGGTGAAGAAAAAGGACGGCACACAAACGCTTCTGTGTGGACTATACCGGGCGCTGAATGACCCTTACTAGTCAGACTCATACCCTTGCCGAGATTGATGACACACTCGATGCATTGGTGGGGGCCAGTTGTTTCTCCACTCGACTCTGAAGTCGGTTTTACACCAGGTGGAGAATGGCGGAAGAGGACAGCCAAAGACTGCCTTTTTCCTTCGGGCAGGGCCTGTGGCATCACGTCATGCTTTGTCTCTGCAATGCCCCTGGTTGTTCTAGCGTCTGATGGAGAGGGTATTGGATGGCCTGCAGTGAAGACGGCGCTTTGTCCTACATTGATGACGTCATCGTCGTCGGGAAAGCAACACCTTCGAGGAGGAGCGGGACTGCTGGAGGGGGGAAGTACTACAGCGTTTGAGGAAGGCCAACCTCAACTCAGCCCCAAGAATGCTCGATGTTCCAGCCTGAGGTGCCATGTCTGGGGGCAATGTAATCCAGTCAGACAGGTGTGCGAACCGACCCCAGAAGGTGGCGGTGGTGGATAAGTGGCCAGTTCCCACCATGTGGGCGGAAATCAGGAGCTACCTGGGCCTGTGCACAATACTACCAGGCCGCTTTGTCCAGGACTTCCGCTGCAGTGTATGAGCGGCTCCTCTCCACCGACGTTACCACGAAAGGGGAGTGCTTCCAGGGACGAGGCGTTCAGTCTGCATTTGACAACCTGAGAAGGCTGGTGGAGCACTCGGTCTTGCCTATCCGGACCCGAGCTCCCTTACCTGTTGGACACTGACGCTAGTGCGGAGCATCGGGGCAGTTTTGTCACAGATAACAGGATGGGAAAGAGTATGTCGTGGCCAATACAGTGCCAAGTTCAGCAGGCCTGAACCGCACTATTGTGTGAACAAGGAAAAGAGTTGCTGGCGGTGTGGAAGAGTCTCGAGCCTTTCACCCATACCTCCTACGGTGCCGATTTCACCATCCGGACTGCCATGGCGCCCTACAGTGTTTAAGTCGTTGAAGGTAGCAGAGGGTCGCTGGCAAGATGTTGCGCCTTGAACAGTACAACTACCACATCGTCCACCGCCCGGGTTCGTGTCACATTGCAACGCTGACACCTGAGTCGACGCCCGTGTGAGGCGAGTGTGCTCACACTGTGTCCAGAAGGGACTCTGATCCGTGTGCCTCCTCCGTCTGGCATGCTGTGCTGGAATGTGCCACTAAAGGGGATGATGAGTGGCAGTCAGGCACAACGTGAGGACTCTGACCTTGCCTCCCTTGTCCAGTGGCTGGAGGCTCTCAGTGGACGCCCCAGTTGGAGGCCGTGGCTGCGGAGAGCCCCACCACAAAGTGTCTGGTGACCAGTGGGAACCTTTCGAGTGGATCAAGCGGTTTGTTAGTGAAGCGCTGGGTGCAGTTGAGTGAAGTGGACAGTGACACGTGGTAGTTTGTAGTACCCAAAGGGCCATGCATGCTGAGTTGCTGGGGAATTACATGGGGGTGTACCAGTGGCCACTTAGCGAGAAAAAGACCCTGAGCTGTCTCCATCAATGCTTTTACTGGGTGGGCATGAGAAGTGCCCGTGTCTGAGGGGTGTAGAGCATGTGAGTGTGCGGGTGCAAAGAAGGGCCCCGCTAGAAAGAACATGCCCCGTTACAGGTGTACTGTGTGGGAGCACCATGGAATGAGTGGCAATAGACATTGCTGGTCCGTGCCTCTCACGCCACAAGGAAACCGATACATCTGTGTGGTAATGGATTATTTCCCCAAAGTGGCCTGAGGCATATGCACTACCCAACCACGAGGCCGAGACCGTGGCGGGACGTTGTTAGTGAATGAATTCATTACCCGTTTTGGTGTGCCTTCTGAACTGCACTCAGAACCAAGGCCGTGAGTTTGAGTTCACGAGTGTTCCATAAAGTGTTGCGAGCTGTTAGGGGTGCGCAAGACACAGACGACACCCCTCCATCCACAGTCCGATGGTATGGTGGAGCGGTTTAACCAGACCCTTGCTCAAACAGTTAGCCAAATATGCAGGGAAAGTTCAGAAGACTGGGATGTAAAAGCTGCCCGCCATGCTCATGGCCTACCGGTCTGTGTGCATAAAGGTAACGGGCTTCACACCTGCCCGACCCCACGTTTGGCCGTAGCTCAGGCTACCAGTGGATTTGGCCAAAAGGGTGGCCACCCGACTTGAACTTGCCAATTGTCAAAATCCAGCTATGCATGGCACTGCAGGAGAACTGGCGGAGGTGCACCGACGAGTGCATGGCAAGCCAGGTTTACCCGGGCCAAGGCCAGGGAAGAAGACCTATGACGGGCACAGAGGGAAGTGAGGTACAACATGGGGTGACAGAGTGTGGCTGCAAACCCGCGTCGGAAGCGAGGGCTCTCGCCGAAGCTACAGAGCCCCTGGGAAGGGCCATACATGGTGGTAGTGGCCCTCTCTGATGCACCAATCGAATTCGCAGAGGGCGAAAACGACCGTCTGTTGTCCATGTGGACCGGCTGTGGCGTTACCAGGGGCCCAGGAAGCTACTCCTGGGGCCATGGTGAAAAAGAAGATGAATTTACCCCCAGTAGCGGCGATGAGGACGTGGGCAGACGCTGACCGAGATGAGGACGACATTTGAAACATGAGGGCGATGCAACAGACATAATGGTGGACCATGAGCCCGGTCTTGGGGCAGGAGATACACCTCTGGGTGCCACTGCCAATCTACGCCGCCCACACCTCCTCCAGAGCGACCCAGCGAGAGCGAAGAAAAGCCGTGCTGGATGAAAGTTTTTGTGTTTCTGACAACTGAATCATTACGGGTTTCTTTTGGTTGAAAGAATTTGTTTGTTCCGAGGACAATTTATTTAAATTTTTCTGGGAGTTTTGTTTTCATTGTTTGTATTTTTTTCAGGAGCAAAAACGGGTCGTTTTGCTTTTATAGGGGGGGATAGTGCTAGCCAGTGGTCCTTTGTCTCTGTGCGAAACATGTGTTAACATGAAAAGGATGACCTGGGCAAACATGAAAGCAACTGGCTGTGAGCGGAGAAGCGAAGGAACAAGCCAAGAGACGCAGTTGGGTTTCTGCTCCTGTGAAGACCTCATGTGTGCCCCTTGTGACCCGATATACTTTGGTGTTGCCTGTTTATAAGCTGTATCGTGCAGTGTGACATGCTGGCTTCCCCCCTGTATTGTGCCTAAGAAAAGTGTACGGGTAAATACTTGTGTAAATTTAAAAGGAAGACTGTCATTTTGTGTTTATTTAAAGCCCTGCCTCGCCACGTGGGTTTCCCCTCTTGTGTCTGGGACGCTGTGGTGCTCGGTGCCTCTTGGAGCTGTTCCCGTTTTTCGTGACCCTGTGGATAGCAAAGCCGTCTGCCCAGTCTGCCTTGTGTTGGTGGCAGAGAGACGAGGTGGCCAGTGTAACAAATATATATTAAATATATATTATATATATAATATTTGCAATTATATAATGATAAAAATATATAATGATAATAACAGGAACAATAGAAAGGATAACAATATTACATTACTGTTATTATTATTACTCTCATTATTACCATTATCCTTGTTATTTTTTACAGTATAACATTTTTTGTGTAATAATACTAATAATAAAAGGAATAATAAATATAATAATAATATACAATAATAATAATAATAATGATAATAATATTGATAATAATGATAATGTTATTATAATTTAAAAAATTTGGGAATGATTTAATTTTCAATAATGATACTCATAAACAATAAACAATCTCTTTTTTTAAGAGAGAAATTATAATTTAGGGCAATAATTACATTTAAAAGGGATAATAATAATAAACAGAATTATTCATATCAGTAATGGGGAGAAAATGATAATAATAAATAATTATCATAATAATTTCATAATGTGGGAGTGAGTGGAGTGGGTTCTTTTGTATCAAAGGATGTCTTCAGTTCTGAGGGTTTGAGTTTAAACCCCATTAGAAAATACCCAATTTAGTGTTTACTTCAATATTATGCTTAAGGAGACAAAACAACAGTAATAATGATGAAAATATATTGGCAGCAAAAAAAACTTTCTTTAATATTTAGGCAAAATATTGAACAAAAAGGAATTATATATAATAGGTTTTTTAATATAAATTGTAATTCAAGAACATCTAACAACGCCGGAATCCCTACCGAACCGCAATGCACCTAAAAACGCCGGAAATTTTCCCCCTTTAAAAAAAAAAAGAAAAATAAATTATCACAGAAACCAAAGGCCCGTTCGTTTCTAACAACCTGAAACTTATAGCAACGCCGAAATCGCTACAATATTGTAGCAAAACTTTCTAAAAATATTAATTGTCAAATAAAATATTTGAACTGGATCGCTACACCATGAAAACTCAATAAGTACAAAAAAAGGACGTCCACGCCCCTCAAATCGTCCCTCAAGCTACAGTTAGGGTGCATCTCCGTTGTGGTGCCTCAGCGATCTGCCGCCCAAGCCCCTTTTGTTTCCAGCTGTGGCTAGCCAGCGAGTCGACGTGGGGGGTTCAGTCAGCTCGTCCGAACTCCAGCTTTTAAATTTATTTGTACAGAGTGGGGTTGTATCTGCAAAGGAAAAATTCTATTAAATAAAAATATTCTTTGTATGATTGAAAAATATTCACAGGGAAATACAGCAATAATAAACCGTATTTAATAATAATGATAATAATATCAATAATAATGATATTATTATCATATTATTATTATTATTATTATTTTTTTTCATTTTCATTTTTTTTATTTTTTATTATCATTAATATTATTTTACTCATTACCATTTTTTCATTTGATTACAATTTATTATCATTATGATTATTATTAATATCATTAGTATTATTAAACATTATCATTATCATTATAATTATTACTATATTATTATAATTATTATGATCATTATTATAATGATTATTTATTACTATCATGATAATAATGATTTAAAAACAGTAATATGTCCATTTTTTTTATTTTCAATATATATCATTCCCTCCACAAAACATTTTATTTCACTTTAAAATTTTTAGGTACT